>NC_050080.1:38652397-38806457 GCF_009764565.3 Dermochelys coriacea
GATTTTGGGTGCCCAGGGTCTGTCCACAGCTGGGGGGTGGAGGCGGTGTCCTCACAGGGCCGATTTGGGAGATTCATGTCGGGGGCGTGGGAGCCACAGCGACTGTCATAAAATGAGCAAATGTTATAGAACCAGCCTTTGGGGAGGGTAGATTCCCTGTCCCCCCCCCAAAGCTCTGCCGTGCCCTCACTCCCGCCCCAGCCCCCTGCTAGCCCACTCTGTCCCCTCCAGCCCTGCCCCCCTGCTCCCCTCACTCTCGCCTGGGGAGCAGGTCTGGCTTGTGGCACTAATTGTGGGAACGAGAAACACTCTTCCATCTCGGGGTGCCCCAGCCAAGGCCTTTTGGAGCAGTGTGTGCATCCGGAGAGGGAGCTCCCAGTTCCTCCAGCCCCTTCCAGCAGGCGCTGGGGGGTGCAGTTCCCATGCAGGGGGGGCAGGAGGGCAGGGTCTGGCTGGGGGTTGGGATGCCTGTGGTGTTGGCCTTTCTCCTAGGCCTGATATCCCACAATGCACAAGGGCACTCATTTGCATTAAATTTGCATACAATCGTGAGCCCTCAGGTTCTAAGAGCTGCTCTGATCTGTTCTTATGCTGATGGGTGGGGAGGTGTGATTGGAGGCTCCCACCCACCATCTGCATAGCAAATGTACATCTCCCATCAGAGGCCGCAGGCGAGATACTGTGTAAAAGCCACACAAACCGTCCCCTGGCTCTCTTTTGTAACATGGTGTGTGCACCCATCGGGTGTGTCGGCTGTGCTTGTGCTTGTGGTGTTGTGTGTGCATGCACCGATCGGTTGTGTCAGCTGTGGTGTCTGCGTGTGTGTGTGTGCACTGATTGGTGTGTCAGCTTGTGCATGTGTGTGTGTGTACCGTCGGGTGTGTCATCAGTGTGTGTGTGTTCTGCGTGTGAACATGTGTTGTACCGATCAGGTGTCAGCTCCGTGTGTGCATGTGTGTGTTTAGATCAATCTAGTTGTCAGCTGTGTGTGTGGTACGACCAGGTGTGTTGGTTGTGTGTGTGCACAATGTGTACTGATTGGTGTGTCGCGTGCTTGTCTGCACCTGTCTGTGTGTGTGCACGCGCGCGCACCGATCAGGTGTGTCAGCTGACCATGTCTGGTGCGCGTGCACCAATCGGTGGGTTCACCTCTGCGTGTCTGTACATTGTGTGCACCGATCGGTGTTCGGCTGTGCATGTCATGCACGTGTGTGTGTGTGCGTGCACCATTGGGTGTGTCATCTTTTGGTGTCTGCATGTTGTTTGTGTTGTGTGCGCACCAATTGGTGTGTGGCTGTGGTGTCTGCGCGGTGTGTTGTGTTTGTGCACCGATTGGTGTGTTGCCTGTGCTTGGTGTATGTGAGCATGTGTGTACCGATTGGGTGTGTCAGCTGTGCATGTGTTTTGTGTGGCATTTGTGTACCACAGTGTGTCAGCTGTTGTGTGCATGTGTGTATGCGTTGTGTGTGTATATTTGGTATGTCAGCTGTGTGTATGTATTGACCAGTGTTGTTTGTGTTGTGTGCGCACTGTGATATTGATTGTGTGGGTCACTGTGTGTTTCTGTGTGTGTGCCCGCATGTGTGCGTGTGTACCATCACGTGCGTCAATTGTGCATGTCTGTGTGTGGCAGCAATCAGTGTGTCATCTGTGTGTGTCTGTGTGTTTATGTGTACGTGTGGGTACTGATCGGGTGTGTCGCTGTGCGGTGTGTGTATGTCCAATTGGGTGTGTGGTGTTTTATATCAATAGGGTGTCCGACTGTGTGTGCATGTGTTTGTGTGTATCAATTTGGTGTGTGTCATGTATATCTATCAGTGTATCAGCGTGGCATGTTGTGTGTGTGTAGCTCCTCCGGTGTGTCGACCTGTGCATGTGTGTGGTTTATATCCTCGTGGGGTGTTGTGTATATTAATTGGTGTGTCACTTGCATGTGTGGTCGTTTATCCATCAAGTGTGTGTTGCGTATATTGATTGGGTGTGTGTTTATGTAATCCATCAGGTGCATTGACTCTGTTGGTGTTGTGTATATCAGTTGTGGTGTGCAACTGTATGTGTGGTGTTATCGATCAGCTGTGTGGCTTGGATATGTGTTATGTTATTGATCGTGTGTGTCGATTGTGCGTGTGTGTGTTCTGTACATTGATTGGGTGTGTCGCTTGGGTGTGTGTTGTGTATATCCATTGTGGGTGCTGTTTATGTTGTGTGCATCAATTGTGTGCCAGCTGTGCATTGGTGCACTTGCTGTGTGTGTTGACTGCACACATATGCTACTGTCATGTTGTACTGAGTTGTGTCCATTGTGCTCTCTGTGTGTTTCCCACCACTTGCCCTGTGGGGATGTTTGGGGTGTTGCGAATGTGGTGTGCAGGGAGCCCTGTCTCTGTGTGTGCTGTTTGTGTGGCTCATGTGTTTGTGTTGTGTATAGTCCATTGAATGACCCATCTGTTTTGAGGGTATAGGGTTGCATGTGTGTTGACATCATGTTGTGTATTTGTGTGAGATGTGGTTTTGTTCCTGTATCTTTTGTGTGTGCTGTGTATTACTGTGAGATGCTTGTGTATATGTGTGGTGTTTGTGTAGTGGTGTGAGGTGGAGGTTTTGGTTTGTACCTATATGTATATGGCATTGTGTGATTGTGGTACTAGAAGTGTCTACATAAATAATTGTGTGTGTCTGGGTGTGAGTGGTTGTGCATACATTATTCAGTGTCAGGGTGCAGGGGGGGTGGCTGACAGCAAGTGTTGTGTTACTGGGGATTGTTTGGTTGTATCTGGCTGTGGGAGTGGATTGTGTGTGTGAGAGAGAGAAAGATGGTGGAGTGTTGGTGGGGTGGCTTGTGTTACTGTGTCAAGGAATGGGAGGGCAATGTGGTGGTGGTTGTGTTGTTGCAGGGGGGGTTGTGTTATTGAAGTATGTGCTGTGATATTGTTTTCCATTTGGAGATTATGTCAGATGGGTTTTGTGTTGTTGTATTTGTTCTCTGGTTGTGTGTTGTGGGTTTCTGTTGTGGTGTAGTGTGCAGTTATGGTGTGTGAGTGTCTTTAGGGTTTGTGTTGGAGTCATATGTTTGTTGGGTTGTATTAGATGATGTTTCTACTTTGTTGTGTACTTTTTGTGAGGGTTGGGTTTTGTGTGTGTTGTTGGTTGTGGTCTGTGTTTCTTGTGGGTTTTGCATTTTGCATATTGTTGGCTGGTTGTCCTTTCTGGTTGTTGTGGGGTTTGTATATTGTGTGTTATTGGTTGGATTTTGTGTCAGTTGGTTGCATTTTTGGCGGGGGGTGTTGTGGGTTTAGTATTTTGTGTCTTGGTGGTGGAGTATTTGTAGGGTTGGGGCTTTGTGCATTGTTGTTTTGTGGGTTTGCATTGTGAGGGTTTATTGTGGGTTCTCTGCAGTTATGTGATTTGTATTTTGTGTGTTGTTGCTTGGTTGTGCTTTGTGGTGTTTGATTTCTGGGAGGTTGTGTCACCATTTGGGGGGGTGTTTTGTGAAACCTTGGAGGGGTTTGTATGATTGTGTGTTACATTTGTCATGTTGTGTTTGGCTTCATTTTGGGAGATGTGTTATGCTGGGCTTTTGTGGTGTTTGCATTTGCTTCTTCATTTGCCTTTTGTGTGGCCTGGTTGGGTGGTTGTGTGCAGCATCCTGCTGGCTGGTTGTGTTTTGCGAGGGTGTGTTTTTGTGTGGAGTGTCGGTTGGTTGTGTTTTATCTTTGCATTGTGTGGGGCTAGCAGTTGTGTTGTAGGCCTGTGTTGTGATTCTCTCATGTGCGGTTGTGCGCTGGGTACCCCTGCCTGGTTGTGTTTTGCGTGTGTTGTGTCCTGCTGCTGGGTTGTATTTGGTGCGTTTGTGTTGCTGTCTCCTCTGCTGTGTCCCATCACGAGCCCGTTGGGGCTGCTACACAACTCAATGCACACAGAACGGCAACAACCTCCTTTGGACCTCAGCCAGAGAGAACAAGTGATTCAAACACCCCATACTGCCCAGAGGGGGGAGTCCCATAAAACCAGGGAGAGAACCCAGGAGTCCTGGCTCCCAGCCCCCAGCTCTAACCACCACGCCCCACTCCCCTCCCAGAAACAGGGAGAGAACCCAGGAGTCCTGGCTCCCAGCCCCCGCTGTAACTGCCCCCTCCTGCGCTGTGAGTTCTCTCCTGTGTGGGGGGAGGGGGGAGCGAGGGAGCGAAGAAGCAGGTGACGGAGGAAGAAGGATTGTAAAATCGATGGGCTGAGCCAGCCAGGGCACGGAGCTGTCGCCCACTGGAATATATGAGCTTCCTTGATACACTCCGACTTCCACCCCTCCGCCAGCCTGGCTTCTTCCTTCCCTCCATCCCTCTGCCAGCCTGGCTTCTTCCTTCCTTCCATCCCTCTGCCGGCCTGGCTTCTTCCTTCCCTCCATCCCTCTGCCGGCCTGGTTCCCTCCTTCCTTCCATCCCTCTGCTGGCCTAGCTTCTTCCTTCCCTCCATCCCTCCGCCAGCCTGGCTTCTTCCTTCCCTCCATCCCTCTGCCGGCCTGGTTCCCTCCTTCCCTCCATCCCTCTGCTGGCCTAGCTTCTTCCTTCCCTCCATCCCTCTGCCGGCCTAGCTTCTTCCTTCCCTCCATCCCTCTGCCGGCCTAGCTTCTTCCTTCCCTCCATCCCTCCGCCAGCCTGGCTTCTTCCTTCCCTCCATCCCTCTGACAGCCTACTTCTTCCTTCCCTCCATCCCTCTGACAGCCTACTTCTTCCTTCCTTCCATCCCTCTGCCAGCCTGGTTCCCTCCTTCCCTCCATCCCTCTGCTGGCCTAGCTTCTTCCTTTCCTCCACCCCTCCACTGGCCTGTCTTTTTCCTTCCCTCCATCCCTCCGCCAGCCTGGCTTCTTCCTTCCCTCCATCCCTCTGACAGCCTACTTCTTCCTTCCTTCCATCCCTCTGCCAGCCTGGTTCCCTCCTTCCCTCCATCCCTCTGCTGGCCCAGCTCCTTCCTTCCTTCCATCCCTCTGCTGGCTGCCGGTTCCCTCCTTCCCTTCATCAGCCCGGTTCCCTCCTTCTCTCTATCCCTCCGCCAGCCCAGTTCCCACCTTCCCTCCGCCAGCCTGGCTTCTTCCTTCCCTCCATCCCTCCGCCGGCCCGGTTCCCTCCTTCCCTCCATCTCTCTGCCAGCCTGACTCCTTCCTTCCCTCCAGCCCTCTGCCGGCCCAGCTTCTTCTTTCCCTCCATCCCTGTCTGCTTCCCTCCACACCTCCGCCGGCCTGGTTCCCTCCATCCCTCTGCCAGCCCAGCTCCTTCCTTCCCTCCACCTATCCCACCCCCTGTTCCCCAGCCCAGATGGAAGGAAGGAGAGAAAGGAGGGGGAACGGTCTCTGGGGCAGTGTGTTTGGGGGGGGCCGCTCTTCCCCCCACATTGTTCCCCCTACCCATGGAGGGCATGGGGGGCATGGAGGGTGGCTCTCGCAAAACCCCTATTCCTCCTTTCCCCGCCCCCACTGTCCACATCCCCCACCCCATCTCCCCCTTGTCGTCCCCCCCCACTTCCCGACATTGCTACTCCCCCAACTCTCACCTCTGGCTGTAGGGGGGGCAGGAGTGGGTGTCTGGAGCCAAACAAGGGGGCCCAGGTGGAGGGGGAGAACCCGATACTGGGACCCCCAGCAGACAACCCCCCCGTTTGGGCCTGGCCTTCACCCCCCCATACACTCCTCGTCCCATCCCTCCTTCCATCCATCCATCCCTCCATGCCCCATCGACCCCTCCCTCCATCCATCCCTCCTTCCATCCATCCCTCCATCTCCACATCCCCTCCATCCCTCCTTCCATCCCCGCACACCCCTCCTTCCACCCACCCTTCCATCCCTCCTTCCATCCCCGCACACCCCTCCTTCCATCTCTACATCCCCTCCATCCCTCCTTCCACCCACCCTTCCATCCCTCCTTCCACCTCCACATCCCCTCCATCCCTCCTTCCATCCCCGCACACCCCTCCTTCCACCCATCCTTCCATGCCCCAAACAAACCTGCCTCCATCCATCCCTCGATCCTCCCATCCCTCCATCCCCACACACTTCCTCCCATCCCTCCATCTCCACATCCCCTCCTTCCATCCCCACACACAAGTCCTTCCATCCATCCTTCCATCCCTCCATGTCCACACCCCTCCATCTCCACATCCCCTCCATCCCTCCTTCTATCCCACACACACGTCTTTCCATGCACCCTTCCATCCCTCCATCAATCCCTCCATCCTTCCATCCCTCCTTCCTTCCATCCATCCCTCCATGCCCCATCCATACCTTCCTCTGTCCCTCATCCCTCCATCCCCACATCCCCTCCACCCCTCCTTCCATCATCCCTCCATCTCCACATCCCCTCCATCCCTCCTTCCGTCCCCGCACACCCCTCGTTCCATCCTTCCTTCCTTCCATCCATCCCTCCATGCCCCATCCAAATCTCCCTCCGTGCCCCATCCCTCCATCTCCACATCCCCTCCACCCCTCCTTTCATCCTCTCTTCCATCCCTCCATGCCCCATCCTTTATCCAACCTCCCATCCCTACATTCTCCTCTCCAGCCATCCTTCACTTCACCCCCACACACCCCTCCATCTTCCTGTCTCAGTCCTCTCTCCTTCTCCTCCATCCCCCCTTCATCTCTCATCTCCTTCCCCTGCCCTCTTCCCTCCTTCCTTCTTGCCTCCCTCCCCTGTTCTGTGGGCTCCCCTCCATGCACCCTCTCCCTTTCCCCCTCTCGTCTGTCTCCTTCCCATCCCCTCCCCTCTCTCCATCCCCTCCCCTCTCTCCTTACCTTCCCCTCTACTCACCCCATCCCCTTCCCTCGCTCCTTCCTCTCCCCATCCCCTCCCCTCCCCTCGCTCCTTCCTCTCCACTCTCCCCATCCCCTCCCCTCCCCTCACTCCTTGCCCTCTAGTCACCCCGTCACCTTCCCTCGCTCCTTCCTCTCCCCTCCACTCTCCCCATCCCCTCCCCTCGCTCCTTCCTCTCTCCTCCACTCTCCCCATCCCCTCCCCTCGCTCCTTCCTCTCCCCTCCACTCTCCCCATCCCCTCCCCTCACTCCTTGCCCTCTACTCACCCCGTCACCTTCCCTCGCTCCTTCCTCTCCCCATCCCCTCCCCTCGCTCCTTCCTCTCCCCTCCACTCTCCCCATCCCCTCCCCTCACTCCTTCCCCTCTACTCACCCCGTCCCCTCCCCTCACTCCTTCCCCTCTACTCACCCCGTCCCCTTCCCTTGCTCCTTCCCCTCCCCTCCTTCCCTCTCTCCTTCTCCCTCTTCATTCTCCCCTCCATCATTCTCTCTCCCCTTCCCCCTCTCCATCCCCCTCCAACTCTCTGTCTCCTTCCCCCTCTTCACCCCCATCCATCCCCGTCTCCTTCCCCCTCCATTCTCCACTCCATCCCCCTCTCTCTCCTTCCCCCATCCATCCCTCTCTGTCTCCTTCCCCCTCTCCATTCCCCCCCTCCCTCCCTCTGTCTCCTTCCCCCTCTCCATTCTCTGTCCATCCCTCTCTGTCTCCTTCCCTCTCTCCATTTCCCTCCATCCCTTTCTGTCTCCTTCCCTCTCTCCATCCCCCTCCCTCTCTCCTCTGTCTCCTTCCCTCCCCCCCTCCCGTTCACACGCTGCCAGCCGGAGTGAAGCGATGGGAAATCGATCCCACTTACTCTGCTCGCTGGAAGAGGGGGCTCCGCCGGGGGTGGGGATGGGGGGGGAGCTCGGCTCCGGCCGCTCCCCTCCTCCAGCGCCTCCCCCTGGCTCAGGCCCGGCCCGCGGATCGATCGGGGCGCCGCCGGGGCTTCCCCATTGATTTACACTCGTCCGCGCCCGCCCTGCTCCGCTCCCTCGCTCCGGAGCTGCCGGCAGCCGCGCCACACAATGGAATAATCAATTTCCCTCCCCCCCCCGCCGGGGTGCTGGAGGGCGGGGGGGCGGCAGGGAGCAGGTGCAGCTGAGCATGATGGGAAATGTAGTCTCTCGGACCCTCGCAGGCTCTGCCTCCCCCACTGCCTCTGCACCCTAGGATAGACAAGAGTGTGTGTGGGGGAGCCGGGGGGATGTGATGGGCGTGTCTGACACCCCCCTCCAGAGCAGGTGCACTGCCCCCCCCATTGCCCCACAGCGGCCCCTAGAGGGGAAGGTTCCTGAGTCCCCCCTGGGGCTGGAGCTGGTGACCCTAGTCGGAAAGGCCTCGTGTCTCCCCACAGCCAGCGATTCCCCCCTGGGGCTGGAGGCAGCGCCCCCTAGAGGCAAAAGACCCTGTGCCCCGCCCCTCTGAGCCAGCCAGGCCCTCCAACCTATTCTTACAGTATCACAGCCCCCCACAAGCTTTCCCCTCCCGACCGCCTTGCGAGGGAGAGCAGGACTATTCTCTGCATGTTACACTGGGGAAACTGAGGCACGGAGCAGCTCAGGGGGTTCACCCCAACCCCTCTCCCCCACCTCATCCCACCCCTGACCTTTCAGCCCTTCCCCAACCCCAATCCTCCAGCCCCTGCTAACCCCCACCCATTCCCCCAACCCCATTGCTCCAATGACCCGCACACCCCTAGCCTCATCCTCCCACCTTCCACACACCCCTAGACCCGCATCCCTTCCCCCTAATTCTCCCCCACACCTCATCCCCTGACCCTCTCCCCACCCAACCCTGACCCCAGGACCCTTCGCTTACGCCCCCCACAACCTCCCCATCTCCCCTCCGGCCCATGGTCTTTCCCTCATAATCACCCCCCCCGCCCCCGCCTTCTTCAGCCCGCATCTCCTCCCCGGCTGCATCTGGGCTCCCTTCCCTGGCCGGTGGCGCTGTCAGACGGAGAGAGAACAGCAATAATCAGCTGTGTGCGGCTCTAACCACTAGCCCCCACTCTCCTCCCAGAGCCAGGGAGAGAACCCAGGAGTCCTGGCTCCTAGCCCCCCTCTAACCACTTGACCCACTCCACTGCCAGAGCCCCGAATAGAACTCAGAAGTCGCTGTCTCCTTGTCCACAAGGGGTTAACCCCATCTCCTCATTAAGGACCCCCCATCCTGCTGCTCCTAATTGCAGCTTTCCGGTCACCATAGCAACTGGGAGCAAAGAAGCGAGACAGACGCCGTTGGCGGGGCGGGGAGTGAGACAGAGAGAGGCCAAAGACATCGGTTTTCCCAATCCCTTAGTCGTCTGGAACTACAGCTCCCAGAATGCCCTGCTCCCTCTGGCACTACAGCTCCCAGAGTGCCCCGCTCTACTGGAACTACAGCTTCCAGAATGCCCTGCCCCCTTGGAACTACTTCGCCCAAAATGCCCCACTCCCTTTGGCACTACAGCTCCCAGCATTCCCGGCTCCCCTCAGAACTACAGCTCCCAGCATGCCCCGCTCCCCACCACTCTAGCGCGAGGAAGAAATTAATTCTCCGAGAAGAAAACTCCAGCCCCGCCCCCCACGGCCCCGCCCTGGACGCGCCGACAGCTGGGATCAAGCAGGGAGC
Organism: Dermochelys coriacea; assembly: GCF_009764565.3. Classification (NCBI taxonomy): domain Eukaryota; kingdom Metazoa; phylum Chordata; order Testudines; family Dermochelyidae; genus Dermochelys; species Dermochelys coriacea. The sequence continues at coordinate 38,661,851 of NC_050080.1, forward strand.
TGGGGCAGGGGCGAGGTCGGTGCTGGCCCCGGGACCCCGCCAGGAGACCCCTTGGGCAGGGAGTGGGGCGGGCTGAGCGGGGTGCACGTGCTGGCGGGAGTGGGCCAGGCAAAGGGCGCCGTGGGGCAGGGAGCTGGACTGGGTGGGGATTGCCGTGGGGTAAGGAATGGGGCTAGGTGGGGTTGCCATGGGGCAGGCCTGTGTGAAGTGCACTGTGCTATGGGGAGTGGGGCAGGGTGCTGTGGGGCACGGAGCTGGGCTGGGGCACTGTGAGTTGTCATGGGGCAGGGAGCTGGGCTGGGTGGGGTCACCATAGGGCAGGTTGTGGGGCAGGCCTGTGTGAAGTGCACTGTGCTATGGGGTGTGGGGGGGGATCGGGGGCTGTGACCAGGGGGTCGCTCTGTGGCTCACTCCCCCCTCCTACCCCCAGAGGGGCCGTGATGCCGTCGGGCAGCATCGAGGTGGAGGTGAAGTTCACGGCCGGGCCGGGCACGGAGGCCAGGCTGGCAGCGCTGGGGGCGGCCCTGGCCGGGAGCTCGTCCTTCCGCGACCACTATTACGACACCCCCGACCTGCGGCTCACACGGGCCGACCACTGGCTGCGGCTCCGCCAGGGGGCCGGCTGGGAGCTCAAGTGCCCCCCAGTGCCACGCAGAGGAGCCAGAGGGTCCAGCCACGTCCCAGATGCCCCGTCCCCGGAGCCGCCAGCAGAGGGCGCCGGAGGCCCCAGCCACGTCCCGGGTGCCCTGTCCCCAGAGCCGCCAGCAGAGGGCGCTGGAGGCTCCAGCCACGTCCAGGATGCCCCGTCCCCGGAGCCACCCACCGTGGCCACCACCTACCAGGAGCTGACGAGCCCCCACACCATCGTGGGCCGGCTGTGCAGGGTGCTGGGCGTGGCCCCCGCGCCCGGCTGGGACCAGGTGTCCAGGGCCGTGGCTGGGCTGGGCCTGCACGAGTTTGCCAGCTTCGTGACCCGGCGCCGCAGCTACCGGCTGGGGGTCCTGCGGGTCGACCTGGACCAGGCGGATTTTGGCTACACCGTGGCCGAGGTGGAGGCCGTGGTGGGGGCCCAGGAGGAGGTGCCGGCAGCACTGGAGGGGGTGATGCAGCTTCAGCGGGCACTGGGTGAGCGGCGCCTGGGGCACCGGGGGGGGGGCGTGGAGGAGCCAGGACGCCCCCACTGACCAGGTCTTCTCTCCTCTCCCAGGGTGGGACGGTGCCACCCGCGTGCCCGGCAAGATGAGCGTCTACCTCCAGCGGCATCGCCCTCAGCACTACCAGGCGCTGCTCCGGGCGGGGGTGCTGGCCGGGGACCCCCAACCGCCCCCCCATGACAACGCTTCTGGGCCTGACACGCCGGCGCAATGTGGCCCCTCAAAAGGGATGGGGCTGGCAGAGGTTGAAATGGGGCACAGCGCCCCGTAGCACCGGGGAGAGGCAGCCCAGGGCCCCCTAGCGCCCGGGGGAGAGTGGGCACAGACCGGCCCCCTCTGCAGCCCAGCACCCCCCATTGAAGGATGCTAAGATCACAGAACAGGCTCTCACCTCAGAGCTCTGGAGGCCACGCCCTATGGGGCCAGCCCACAGCTGAGCAACTGAGGCAGGGTGGCTCCCAGGGCAATTGGCCTCGGTCGCTAACTGTGGCATGACCCGCACTCACATGCCAGCAGGTGCCTGGCTTGGCCCCAGGCCCAAGGGTGGAAACCGAGGAAAGCTGCCCCTGGGGCACCTGCCCCTGTTTGATCCCCCGAGGGGGAGAATGTGGCCAGCTGGCCCCTGCCCCCCCGCTAATACGTTCAGCTCAGTTACGCTAGGACTCAGGGGGGAGGGAAGCTGAGATCTGGCAAAGAAAGGGAGCGGGGCTGGCAAAGAGCAGGGGGGCATGCTGGGGCCCGGCTGCGAGCAAGGGGATAGGACAGGCGGGGCCCCAGCATGCGTCAGCTCCCTTGCGGGGGACCCTTGGCCTAAGCCGAGCAGGCAACGCTGCTGCACAGCACCCCCTAGTGAACGTTTAGACCAAGACACGTTCAGGGGCTCGGTTTTATTGTCTAAACATTCTGCCCCCATGTGAGAGTCGCTCCGGCGGGAGCAGGGGGGGCAACGTCGCTCCGTTATCGCCTCCGGAAACCTACAAAAGGAAGAGAATAGGGGAGTGTGGAAACAGAGCGAGCAGACAAGTGACAGATCAAGCCCCGACTCCCCTCCCAGAGCTGGGAGAAAACCCAGGCGTCCTGGCTCCCCCACGCTTCTGGACTAACCCATTACAGCCCACTCTCCTTCCAGAGCCAGGACCCCGGTGACCGGGCTCCCAGCTAGGTCTAGAAACTCCTTGGGCTGCTGTTCACCTGTGGAACCTCCCGTCACTGGATTTTGAGGGGCTCTAAAAAGGGGACTGGGGGTGGGGACTGAAGTTGGGACTGCTGGGCCAGAGGGGGCTGCCCTCACACTCACCCTTTTTCCTTCCTTTCTTTGCATTTGTCTTCTTCCTCCTTTTCTTCGGGGGGCTCAGATCCTGGGAGAGGAATGGAAACAATTAGCTGGGTGAGGCTCAGCCCCAGCTTGCTCCCCGTCCCCGCCCGTCACTCTGCGCTGCCTCACCTCTCCAGTGAGGGGTGCTGCCCCGGTCAGAGCGCTGATGTCACCGAAGTGGGTCAGGGAGTGGAGCTGGGCCCCCATCGCAGCCACCCGGCGCCGCCGGGCCTTGTCCTGCCGGCTCAAGTTCAGCCTCACCAGCATGGCCTCCTCGTAGCTCCTCCTGCAATGACCGGAACAGGGAGCCTGGATCCGGCTCTAATCACTAGACCCCACTCCCTTCTGCCCCTCAGAGCTAGGATGGAATCCAGGAGTCCTGGATCCCAGCCCCTCACTCTGGCTCTAACCACTTACACTCCGTTCCCCTCCCCGAGCCAGGATAGAACCCAGGATAGAGTCCTGACTCCTAACCCCCAGCCCCACGCTTTAACCACTAGACCCTGTGTTGTAGTGGAGATTTTCCCTTGTTATGTTGTATGTGACCCTATGTGAGTCTTACTGTTTTGCATAAATGCTGTGTGTGCGCCTCAGTTTCCCTATGTATTGCACCAATGTCTAGGTGGTGGGAATAAGGGTGTGTGACTTTTGTGGGGACTGCTCCAGCTGCCTGCAGGGATGCTATGGCCGCCCCTTCATAACCTGAGACCCAGGAGGGAGATGTGACCAGGTGACTCTTGGCCCGGGAAGCGAGACAAAGGCTGGAGGAGGAGCAACGGGCAGGGCAGGGGTCAGGCAGCTGGAAGCGAGTCAATCTCGGCTGGCTTGGGGCGCAGGGGGAGGACCAGAGCCCTGGTTCTGGGCTCCCCGACCCCCAAGATGGGCTTGGCTGAAAGTCACTGATTTCTGTGCTAACAAGCTGTGCCCTACGCTGTGTTCCTGTCGACGAATAAACCTTCTGTTTTACGCTGGCTGAGAGTCCCGTCTGACTGCGGAGTTGGGGGGCAGGGCCCTCTGGGCCCCCCAGGACCCCGCCTGGGCGGACTGGCTATGGAAAGCGCCCGGAGGGGCAGGGGAGGCTGAATGCTCCGAGGTCAGACCCAGGAAGGGGGAAGCTTCTTGCCCTGGAGACAGGCTGCTCCGAGAGAGGAGGCTCCCCCAGAGTCCTGCCTGGCTTTGTAGGGAGCAGTTCCAGAGCATCGCCCAGGGACTCCGGGACACCCCCCTCCCCTCCCAGAGCCAGAACCCAGGAGTCCTGGCTCCCAGCCCCCCCATGCTCTAACCACTAGCCCGCACTCACCGGTGCGCATCCTCCTGGCTCTGCCTGGTCGCATGCAGGTAGCGCCCTTCGCGGATTTCCTCCGGCGCATCTGAGAACTGCTCTTTCAGCTCCCGGATAACGGAGCTGCTCAGTGCTCGCTTCTTTGCCTGGTCGAGGGCCTTCTTCTCCCGCTCGGCCTCCGTCTCATCTGAGGGGGAGCGGATGAGGATGCAGTCACCTCTGGGGTGGGGCGTGGGGCTGAGCATACGGGGACCCCTCCCCCCGCGCTGAGAGGCAGCCAGCTCTGGGGTGAGGCGCGGGGGCTGGTTATACAGGGACCCTTCCCCCGGCACCGAGAGGCGGCCGGCTATACTGGGACCCCTCCCCCGGCACCGAGGTGAGGCGCGGGGTCTGGTTATACGGAGACCCCTCCCCCGGCACTGAGAGGCGGCCGGCTCTGGGGTGGGGCGCGGGGTCTGGTTATACGGGGACCCTTCCCCCCGGCATCGAGAGGCAGCTGGTTCTGGGGTGGGGCGCGGGCCGGTTATACGGGGACCCTTCCCCCGGCGCCAAGAGGCGGCTGGCTCTGGGGTGGGGCGCGGGCTGGTTATACAAACCCCACTCTTTCTAAGGCGGGGGCTAGAAGCTGGGCGGGCTCCCCGCACGCACCATAATGCACCGGTACCAGCCGGGGTGGGACGTATTTCCGGACCCCTCCTTTGGCCAGGGGCTTCTTCCCGGCAGCTTTGCCTTCCGTCCCGACCTCCTCGTCACTCAGCTGCCCGAGAGAAAACAGCCTGTCAGTCAAGACCTGGCCCTGCCCTCTTCTCCCCACTGCGGGCCAATGAGTAACCCCATTCCTCCCCAGAGACAGAGCCCAGCCTGGCTCCCTGCCCCTCCCCTGCTCTAACCACTAGACCTCCCCCTTCCCAGAGCTGGGGATGGAACCCAGGAGTCCTGCCCCTCCCCCTCACCTTGCTCATCATGTTCCCAGGGTCCGGTTTGAATCTCAGCGGATTGTCGTCTCCTGCAACGAGAGCACCCCGGGGGGGGGCGTGGTCAGCAGGGGCCCCAATCACCTCACGCTCACCCCCCTCGGTGCCCCCAACTCACCCACGGCACCCGTCACAGCTGCCTTCACCAGCTTGTCAACCTGATACCGGAGCTTCTGCTCGATGGGGCGCATCTTCTCCAATACCTGGGGGGGTAGGAGGGGGGATCAGACATGGGGAGACCCTGCCCCCCAAGAACCACCCACCGCACCCAGGAGTTCAGGCTCTCCATACCTCCACTGCTCTAACCACTAGCCGCCCTCTCCTCTCAGCCAGGTTAGAACCCAAGAATCCTAGTTCCCAGCCTCCCCAACCCCCCTTGCTCTAACCACTCGCTCCCCTCCCCTCCCAGAGCTGGGGATAGAACCCAGGAGTCCTGGCTCCCAGCCCTTCCCCCACTCCCCTCCTGGAGGTACCCAGCGGTCTCCCCCCACCCCAGCATGGCCCCCGGGGGCTCCATTGGCCCCACGCACCGTGCGCAGCTCAGCCAGGCGCAGGACAGCTGGCTGGGCGGCCAGGGAGCGTCCCGAGCTCTTCTCCAGCAGCAGCTGGGCCAGGTCCTGGAGATAGAGCAGCAGCAGCTGGGCCTTCAGCTCCAGGAAACTCAGCCCCTGCGGAAGGGGGCAGAGGCATCAAGGAGGGGATAGGGACAGGATCGGGGGGACACCCAGGCCAGGGAAGCGGGAGAGGGGCAGGATAGGGGTGGACTGAGGGGACAGGGGCAGGATGGGGGGGAGGACACCCGGGCCAGGGAAGTGGGAGAGGGGCAGGATGGGGGTGGACTCAGGGGACAGGGGCAGGATGGGGGGGGACACCCAGGGCAGCAAAGTGGGAGAGGGGCAGGATGGGGGGGACACCTGGGGTAGGGAAGCAGGAGAGGAGCAGGATGGGGGGGGGACACCCAGGGACAGGGAAGTGGGAGTGGGGCAGGATGGGGGTGGACCCAAGGGACAGGGGCAGGATGGGGGGGACACCCGGGGCAGCAAAGTGGGAGAGGGGCAGGATGGGGGGGACACCTGGGGCAGGGAAGCAGGAGAGGAGCAGGATGGGGGGGGACACCCGGGGACAAGGAAGTGGGAGAGGGGCAGGATGGGGGGGGACACCCGGAGGCAGAAGAGGACCCGCTCTCACCTTCTCCGTGGGGAAGGCACCGGCCCGGACTCGCTGCAGCAGCCCCTGGACATGGGCCGTGACCCCAACAACCTGTGGGGGGAAGAGAGGGGGTGAGCCAGGGCCTTCCCCCTGCGGGGCGGCCCCGATCTGGGGGGTCAGGGTCTCTCTCACCTGCTCCTGGAGCGATCCCAGCAAGGCCAGCGCGGGGGGCAGGTCGGACACCAGCTGCTCCTGCAGGGTGGGGAGACTTTAAACCAAGCCACCCCCACCATGCCTCCTGCCAGGCCCCCTCCAGATCCCCTTCCCCAGCCCCGCCCCCCCGTGCGCCCCCATCCCCTTCCCCAGCCCCGCCCCCCCGTGCGCCCCCCGATCCCCTTCCCCAGCCCTCGCCCCCCCGATCCCCTTCCCCAGCCCCCCCCACGTGCGCCCCCCGATCCCCTTCCCCAGCCCTCGCCCCCCCGATCCCCTTCCCCAGCCCCCCCCACGTGCGCCCCCCGATCCCCTTCCCCAGCCCTCGCCCCCCCGATCCCCTTCCCCAGCCCCCCCCACGTGCGCCCCCCATCCCCTTCCCTAGCCCTCGCCCCCCCGTGCGCCCCCCCGATCCCTTTCCCCAGCCCCCGAGCGACCCACCGCCGGATCCCCGCCTCACCCGCAGCTCGGGCCCCGCCGCCTCCATCCCGACCTCCCCGTAGAGTGAGACACGCGACGCTGGGCGCACCTACCGCTTCCGCCTCGGTACCCGCCTTGGCCAATCGGCGCCTCAAGTCCCGCCTCCTGACGGCTATTTGGGCAAATCAGAGCTGCACTTACGCCTAGATAGAGAGGGTCTGGCCAATCACGAGGCGGCACATGATGCTCTTAGCCCCACCTCCTGTGCACAGGAATTAACCAATCAGAGACGGAATCACGACCCCTTCCCCCCCACACACACACGCCCGCCCGCCTCCCGGGCTGGACCAGTCAGCGGGCGGATGCTGACGCCACAAGAGGTATCAGCGAATCAGCCCCGCGCCTACGGCAGTTATCTAAATTTAAGCCAATCAACCGCCTGACTCCGTCCACATGGTCCTATCGGACCAATCACCAACTGGGAGAGGCGGGGCGGACTGGGGGTGATTGACGGGGACGGAGACCAATAGCAGAGAGAGATTCCCTAAGGCTCTAAAGGATGGAGGCGGAGGCGGAGGCTGAGGGGAGGCGGCGGCTCTTGTCTGACCCCTCCCCGCGGCTCCCCCCCGCCACCAGCCCCCCCCCGAAAACCCAGGAGTCCTGGCTCCCTTCCCCCCCGCCACTAGCCCCCCCCCCCCGAAAACCCAGGAGTCCTGGCTCCCTTCCCCCCCGCCACTAGCCCCCCCCGAAAACCCAGGAGTCCTGGCTCCCTTCCCCCCCGCCACTCCCCCCCCCGAAAACCCAGGAGTCCTGGCTCCCGTCTCCCCCCGCCACTAGCTCCCGCCCTAAAACCCAGGAGTCCTGGCTCCCTTCCCCCCCGCCACTAGCCCCCCCCCCGAAAACCCAGGAGTCCTGGCTCCCTTCCCCCCCGCCACTAGCCCCCCCCCGAAAACCCAGGAGTCCTGGCTCCCTTCCCCCCCGCCACTAGCCCCCCCCCCGAAAACCCAGGAGTCCTGGCTCCCTTCCCCCCCGCCACTAGCCCCCCCCGAAAACCCAGGAGTCCTGGCTCCCTTCCCCCCCGCCACTAGCCCCCCTGAAAACCCAGGAGTCCTGGCTCCCTTCCCCCCCGCCACTAGCCCCCCCCGAAAACCCAGGAGTCCTGGCTCCCTTCCCCCCCGCCACTAGCCCCCCCCCGAAAACCCAGGAGTCCTGGCTCCCTTCCCCCCCGCCACTAGCCCCCCCCGAAAACCCAGGAGTCCTGGCTCCCTTCCCCCCCGCCACTAGCCCCCCCCCCGAAAACCCAGGAGTCCTGGCTCCCTTCCCACCCGCCACTAGCCCCCCCCCCCCCGAAAACCCAGGAGTCCTGGCTCCCTTCCCCCCCGCCACAAGCCCCCCTGAAAACCCAGGAGTCCTGGCTCCCTTCCCCCCCGCCACTAGCCCCCCCCGAAAACCCAGGAGTCCTGGCTCCCTTCCCCCCCGCCACTAGCCCCCCCCCCCCCGAAAACCCAGGAGTCCTGGCTCCCTTCCCCCCCGCCACTAGCCCCCCCCCCGAAAACCCAGGAGTCCTGGCTCCCTTCCCCCCCGCCACTAGCCCCCCCCGAAAACCCAGGAGTCCTGGCTCCCTTCCCCCCCGCCACTAGCCCCCCCCCCCGAAAACCCAGGAGTCCTGGCTCCCTTCCCCCCCGCCACTAGCCCCCCCCCCGAAAACCCAGGAGTCCTGGCTCCCTTCCCCCCCGCCACTAGCTCCCCCCCGAAAACCCAGGAGTCCTGGCTCCCTTCCCCCCCGCCACTAGCCCCCCCCCCGAAAACCCAGGAGTCCTGGCTCCCTTCCCCCCCGCCACTAGCCCCCCCCGAAAACCCAGGAGTCCTGGCTCCCGTCTGCCCCCGCCACTAGCTCCCGCCCTAAAACCCAGGAGTCCTGGCTCCCTTCCCCCCCGCCACTAGCCCCCCTGAAAACCCAGGAGTCCTGGCTCCCTTCCCCCCCGCCACTAGCCCCCCCCCCGAAAACCCAGGAGTCCTGGCTCCCTTCCCCCCCCCCCACTAGCCCCCCCCCGAAAACCCAGGAGTCCTGGCTCCCTTCCCCCCCCGCCACTAGCCCCCCCCGAAAACCCAGGAGTCCTGGCTCCCTTCCCCCCCGCCACTAGCCCCCCCCCCGAAAACCCAGGAGTCCTGGCTCCCTTCCCCCCCGCCACTAGCCCCCCCCCCCGAAAACCCAGGAGTCCTGGCTCCCTTCCCCCCCGCCACTAGCCCCCCCTGAAAACCCAGGAGTCCTGGCTCCCTTCCCCCCCCGCCACTAGCCCCCCCCGAAAACCCAGGAGTCCTGGCTCCCTCCCCCCCCGCCACTAGCCCCCCCCCCGAAAACCCAGGGAGTCCTGGCTCCCTTCCCCCCCCCCACTAGCCCCCCCCGAAAACCCAGGAGTCCTGGCTCCCTTCCCCCCCGCCACTAGCCCCCCCCCCGAAAACCCAGGAGTCCTGGCGCCCTTCCCCCCCGCCACTAGCCCCCCCCCGAAAACCCAGGAGTCCTGGCTCCCTTCCCCCCCGCCACTAGCCCCCCCCCCGAAAACCCAGGAGTCCTGGCTCCCTTCCCCCCCCGCCACTAGCCCCCCTGAAAACCCAGGAGTCCTGGCTCCCTTCCCCCCGCCACTACCCCCCCCGAAAACCCAGGAGTCCTGCTCCCTTCCCCCCCGCCACTAGCCCCCCTGAAAACCCAGGAGTCCTGGCTCCCTTCCCCCCCGCCACTAGCCCCCCCCCCCGAAAACCCAGGAGTCCTGGCTCCCTTCCCCCCCGCCACTAGCCCCCCCCCCGAAAACCCAGGAGTCCTGGCTCCCTTCCCCCCCGCCACTAGCCCCCCCCGAAAACCCAGGAGTCCTGGCTCCCTTCCCCCCCCGCCACTAGCCCCCCTGAAAACCCAGGAGTCCTGGCTCCCTTCCCCCCCGCCACTAGCCCCCCCGAAAACCCAGGAGTCCTGGCTCCCTTCCCACCCGCCACTAGCCCCCCCCGAAAACCCAGGAGTCCTGGCTCCCTTCCCCCCCCGCCACTAGCCCCCCCCGAAAACCCAGGAGTCCTGGCTCCCTTCCCCCCCGCCACTAGCCCCCCTGAAAACCCAGGAGTCCTGGCTCCCTTCCCCCCCGCCACTAGCCCCCCCCCCCGAAAACCCAGGAGTCCTGGCTCCCTTCCCCCCCGCCACTAGCCCCCCCCGAAAACCCAGGAGTCCTGGCTCCTTCCCCCCCCGCCACTAGCCCCCCCCGAAAACCCAGGAGTCCTGGCTCCCTTCCCCCCCGCCACTAGCCCCCCCCCGAAAACCCAGGAGTCCTGGCTCCCTTCCCCCCCCGCCACTAGCCCCCCCCGAAAACCCAGGAGTCCTGGCTCCCTTCCCCCCCGCCACTAGCCCCCCCCCCCGAAAACCCAGGAGTCCTGGCTCCCTTCCCCCCCGCCACTAGCCCCCCTGAAACCCAGGAGTCCTGGCTCCCTTCCCCCCCGCCACTATCCCCCCCCCGAAAACCCAGGAGTCCTGGCTCCCTTCCCCCCCGCCACTAGCCCCCCCCCGAAAACCCAGGAGTCCTGGCTCCCTTCCCCCCCGCCACTAGCCCCCCCCCGAAAACCCAGGAGTCCTGGCTCCCTTCCCCCCGCCACTAGCCCCCCCCCCCGAAAACCCAGGAGTCCTGGCTCCCTTCCCCCCCGCCACTAGCCCCCCTGAAAAACCCAGGAGTCCTGGCTCCCTTCCCCCCCGCCACAGCCCCCCCCCGAAAACCCAGGAGTCCTGGCTCCCTCCCCCCCGCCACTAGCCCCCCCCCCCGAAAACCCAGGAGTCCTGGCTCCCTTTCCCCCCCGCCACTAGCCCCCCCCTGAAAACCCAGGAGTCCTGGCTCCCTTCCCCCCCGCCACTAGCCCCCCCCCCCGAAACCCGGAGTCCCTGCTCCCTTCCCACCCGCCACTAGCCCCCCCCCCCGAAAACCCAGGAGTCCTGGCTCCCTTCCCCCCCGCCACTAGCCCCCCCTGAAAACCCAGGAGTCCTGGCTCCCTTCCCCCCCGCCACTAGCCCCCCCCGAAAACCCAGGAGTCCTGGCTCCCTTCCCCCCCGCCACTAGCCCCCCCCCCCGAAAACCCAGGAGTCCTGGCTCCCTTCCCCCCCGCCACGAGCCCCCCCCCCGAAAACCCAGGAGTCCTGGCTCCCTTCCCCCCCGCCACTACCCCCCCCCCGAAAACCCAGGAGTCCTGGCTCCCTTCCCCCCCGCCACTAGCCCCCCCCCCGAAAACCCAGGAGTCCTGGCTCCCTTCCCCCCCGCCACTAGCCCCCCTGAAAACCCAGGAGTCCTGGCTCCCTTCCCCCCGCCACTAGCCCCCCCCCCCGAAAACCCAGGAGTCCTGGCTCCCTCCCCCCCGCCACTAGCCCCCCTGAAAACCCAGGAGTCCTGGCTCCCTTCCCCCCCGCCCTAGCCCCCCCCCTAAAACCCAGGATTCCTGGCTCCCTTCCCCCCCGCCACTAGCCCCCCCCGAAAACCCAGGAGTCCTGGCTCCCTTCCCCCCCGCCACTAGCCCCCCCCTAAAACCCAGGAGTCCCTGGCTCCCTTCCCCCCCGCCACTAGCCCCCCTGAAAACCCAGGAGTCCTGGCTCCCTTCCCCCCCGCCACTAGCCCCCCCCCGAAAACCCAGGAGTCCTGGCTCCCTTCCCACCCGCCACTAGCCCCCCCCCCAGAAAACCCAGGAGTCCTGGCTCCCTTCCCCCCCGCCACTAGCCCCCCCCGAAAACCCAGGAGTCCTGGCTCCCTTCCCCCCCGCCACTAGCCCCCCCCCCGAAAAACCCAGGAGTCCTGGCTCCCTTCCCCCCCGCCACTAGCCCCCCTGAAAACCCAGGAGTCCTGGCTCCCTTCCCCCCCGCCACTAGCCCCCCCCCCGAAAACCCAGGAGTCCGGGCTCCCTTCCCCCCCGCCACTAGCCCCCCCCCCGAAAACCCAGGAGTCCTGGCTCCCTTCCCCCCCCCCGCCACTAGCCCCCCCCCCCGAAAACCCAGGAGTCCTGGCTCCCTTCCCCCCCCCGCCACTAGCCCCCCCGAAAACCCAGGAGTCCTGGCTCCCTTCCCCACCGCCACTAGCCCCCCCCCCGAAAACCCAGGAGTCCTGGCTCCCTTCCCCCCCGCCACTAGCCCCCCCCGAAAACCCAGAGTCCTGGCTCCCTTCCCCCCCGCCACTAGCCCCCCCCCGAAACCCAGGAGTCCTGGCTCCCTTCCCCCCCCCCGCCACTAGCCCCCCTGAAAACCCAGGAGTCCTGGCTCCCTTCCCCCCCCGCCACTAGCCCCCCCCCGAAAACCCAGGAGTCCTGGCTCCCTTCCCCCCCGCCACTACCCCCCCCCCGAAAACCCAGGGTCCTGGCTCCCTTCCCCCCCGCCACTAGCCCCCCCCGAAAACCCAGGAGTCCTGGCTCCCTTCCCCCCGCCACTAGCCCCCCCCCCGAAAACCCAGGAGTCCTGGCTCCCTTCCCCCCCGCCACTAGCCCCCCCCCCCGAAAACCCAGGAGTCCTGGCTCCCTTCCCCCCCGCCACTAGCCCCCCTGAAAACCCAGGAGTCCTGGCTCCCTTCCCCCCCGCCACTAGCCCCCCCCCAAAACCCAGGAGTCCTGGCTCCCTTCCCCCCCGCCACTAGCCCCCCCACCCCCGAAAAACCCAGGAGTCCTGCTCCCTTCCCCCCCGCCACTAGCCCCCCCCCCCGAAAACCCAGGAGATCCTGGCTCCCTTCCCCCCCCGCCACTACCCACCCCCCCCCGAAAAACCCAGGAGTCCTGGCTCCTTCCCTCCCCCCCGCCCACTCGCCCCCCCCCCCGAAAACCCAGGAGTCCTGGCTCCCTTCCCCCCCGCCACTAGCCCCCCCCCCGAAAAACCCAGGATCCTGGCTCCCGTCCCCCCCCGCCACTACCCCCCCCGAAAACCCAGGAGTCCTGGCTCCCTTCCCCCCGCCACTAGCCCCCCCCCGAAAACCCAGGAGTCCTGGCTCCCTTCCCCCCCGCCACTAGCCCCCCTGAAAACCCAGGAGTCCTGGCTCCCTTCCCCCCGCCACTAGCCCCCCCCCCCGAAAACCCAGGAGTCCTGGCTCCCTTCCCCCCCCGCCACTAGCCCCCCCTGAAAACCCAGGAGTCCTGGCTCCCTTCCCCCCCCCACTAGCCCCCCCCCCCGAAAACCCAGGAGTTCCTGGCTCCCTTCCCCCCCGCCACTAGCCCCCCCCCCGAAAACCCAGGAGTCCTGGCTCCCTTCCCCCCCGCCACTAGCCCCCCCCCCGAAAACCCAGGAGTCCTGGCTCCCTTCCCCCCCTAACTAGCCCCCCTGAAAAACCCAGAGTCCTGGGCTCCCTTCCCCCCCGCCACTTAGCCCGCCCCCGAAAACCCAGGAGTCCGGGCTCCCTTCCCCCCAGCCACTAGCCCCCCCCCGAAAACGCCCAGGAAGTCCGTTGCCTTCCCTTCCCCCCGCCACTAGCCCACCCCGAAAACCCAGGAGTCCTGGCTCCTCCCCCCCGCCCACTAGCCCGAGCCCCCCCTGAAAACCCATGAGTGCCTGGCTTCCTTCCCCCCCGCCAACACTAGCCCCCCCTGAAAACCCGGAGGTCCTGGGCGCCCTTCCCACCCGCCACTAGCCCCCCCCCGACAACCCAGGAGTCCTGGCTCCTTCTCCCCACCGCCACTAGGCCCCCCACCCGAAAACACAGGATTCCTGTCTCCCTTCCGCCCCGCCACGAAGCCCCACCCCCGAAAACCCAGGAGTCCTGGCTCCTTCCCCCCCGCCACTAGCCCCCCCCCCCAAAACCCAGGAGTCCTGGCTCCCTTCCGCCCCGCCACTAGCCCCCCCCCCGAAAACCCAGGAGTCCTGGCTCCCTTCCCCCCCCCACTAGCCCCCCCCCCGAAAACCCAGGAGTCCTGGCCCCTTCCCCCCCGCCACTATCCCCCCCCCCCCGAAAACCCCGGAGTCCTGGCTCCCTTCCCCCCCGCCACTAGCCCCCCCCCCGAAAACCCCAGGAGTCCTGGCTCCTTTCCCCCCCCACTAGCCCCCCCCCGAAAACCCAGGAGTCCTGGCTCCCTTCCCCCTCCCCACTAGCCCCCCCCCCGAAACCCAGGAGTCCTGGCTCCCTTCCCCCCCGCCACTAGCTCCCCCCCGAAACCCAGGAGTCCTGGCTCCCTTCCCCCCCGCCCTAGCCCCCCCCCGAAAACCCAGAGTCCTGGCTCCTTCCCCCCCGCCACTAGCCCCCCCCCGTAAAACCCAGGAGTCCTGGCTCCCTTCCCCCCCGCCACTAGCCCCCCCCCCCAAAACCCAGGAGTCCTGGCTCCCTTCCCCCCCCACTAGCCCCCCCCCGAAAACCCAGATCCTGGCTCCCTTCCCCCCCGCCACTAGCCCCCCTGAAAACCCAGGAGTCCTGCTCCCTTCCCCCCCGCCACTAGCCCCCCCGAAAACCCAGGAGTCCTGGCTCCCTTCCCCCCCGCCACTAGCCCCCCCCGAAAACCCAGGAGTCCTGGCTCCCTTCCCCCCCGCCACTACCCCCCCCCGAAAACACCAGGAGTCCTGGCTCCCTTCCCCCCCCGCCACTAGCCCCCCCCCGAAAACCCAGGAGTCCTGGCTCCCTTCCCCCCCGCCACTATCCCCCCCCCGAAAACCCAGGGATCCTGGCTCCTTTCCCCCCCGCACTAGCCCCCCCCCCGAAAACCCAGGAGTCCTGGCTCCCTTCCCCCCCGCCACTAGCCCCCTGAAACCCAGGAGTCCTGGCTCCCTCCCCCCGCCACTAGCCCCCCCTGAAAACCCAGGAGTCCTGGCTCCCTTCCCCCCCGCCACTAGCCCCCCCCCGAAAACCCAGGAGTTCCTGCCTCCCTTCCCCCCGCCACTAGCCCCCCCCGAAAACCCAGGAGTCCTGGCTCCCTTCCACCCCGCCACTAGCCCCTCCCGAAAACCCAGGAGTCCTGGCTCCCTTCCCCCCCCGCCACTAGCCCCCCCCCGAAAAACCCAGGAGTCCTGGCTCCTTCCCCCCCCCGCCACTAGCCCCCCCGAAAACCCAGGAGTCCTGGCTCCCTTCCCCCCCGCCACTACCCCCCCCCCCGAAAACCCAGGATTCCTGGCTCCCTTCCCCCCCGCCACTAGCCCCCCCCCGAAAACCCAGGAGTCCTGGCTCCCCCCCCCACTAGCCCCCCCCCCCCAAAACCCAGGAGTCCTGGCTCCCTTCCCCCCCGCCACTAGCCCCCCCCCCCCGAAAACCCAGGAGTCCTGGCTCCCTTCCCCCCCGCCACTAGCCCCCCCCCGAAAACCCAGGAGTCCTGGCTCCCTCCCCCCCGCCACTAGCCCCCCCCCGAAAACCCAGGAGTCCTGGCTCCCCTCCCCCCCCGCCAGTAGCCCCCCCCCCGAAAACCCAGGAGTCCTGGCTCCCTTCCCCCCCGCCACTAGCCCCCCCCGAAAACCCAGGAGTCCTGGCTCCCTTCCCCCCCGCCACTAGCCCCCCCCCGAAAACCCAGGAGTCCTGGCTCCCTTCCCCCCCGCCACTAGCCCCCCCCCCCCCGAAAACCCAGGAGTCCTGGCTCCCCCCTGCCACTAGCCCCCCCCCGAAAACCCAGGAGTCCTGGCTCCCTTCCCCCCCGCCACTAGCTCCCCCCCGAAAACCCAGGAGTCCTGGCTCCCATCCCCCCCGCCACTAGCCCCCCCGCAAAAACCCAGGAGTCCTGGCTCCCTTCCCCCCCGCCACTAGCCCCCCCCCCCCGAAAACCCAGGAGTCCTGGCTCCGATCCCCCCCCGCCACTAGCCCCCCCCCCCCGAAAACCCAGGAGTCCTGGCTCCCTTCCCCCCCGCCACTAGCCCCCCCCCGAAAACCCAGGAGTCCTGGCTCCCTTCCCCCCCGCCACTAGCCCCCCCCAGAAAACCCAGGAGTCCTGGCTCCCATCGCCCCCCCGCCAGTAGCCCCCCCCGAAAACCCAGGAGTCCTGGCTCCCTTCCCCCCCGCCACTAGCCCCCCCCCGAAAACCCAGGAGTCCTGGCTCCCTTCCCCCCCGCCACTAGCCCCCCCCGAAAACCCAGGAGTCCTGGCTCCCTTCCCACCCGCCACTAGCCCCCCCCCCCGAAAACCCAGGAGTCCTGGCTCCCTTCCCCCCCGCCACTAGCCCCCCCCGAAAACCCAGGAGTCCTGGCTCCCTTCCCCCCCGCCACTAGCCCCCCCCCCGAAAACCCAGGAGTCCTGGCTCCCTTCCCCCCCGCCACTAGCCCCCCCCGAAAACCCAGGAGTCCTGGCTCCCTTCCCCCCCCCTCCACTAGCCCCCCCCGAAAACCCAGGAGTCCTGGCTCCCTTCCCCCCCGCCACTAGCCCCCCCCGAAAACCCAGGAGTCCTGGCTCCCATCCCCCCCGCCACTAGCCCCCCTGAAAACCCAGGAGTCCTGGCTCCCGTCTCCCCCCGCCACTAGCTCCCGCCCTAAAACCCAGGAGTCCTGGCTCCCTTCCCCCCCGCCACTAGCCCCCCCCCGAAAACCCAGGAGTCCTGGCTCCCTTCCCCCCCGCCACTAGCCCCCCCCCCCCGAAAACCCAGGAGTCCTGGCTCCTTTCCCCCCCGAAAACCCAGGAGTCCTGGCTCCCTTCCCCCCCGCCACTAGCCCCCCCCCGAAAACCCAGGAGTCCTGGCTCCCTTCCCCCCCGCCACTAGCCCCCCCCGAAAACCCAGGAGTCCTGGCTCCCTTCCCCCCCGCCACTAGCCCCCCCCGAAAACCCAGGAGTCCTGGCTCCCTTCCCCCCCGCCACTACCCCCCCCCGAAAACCCAGGAGTCCTGGCTCCCTTCCCCCCCGCCACTAGCCCCCCCCGAAAACCCAGGAGTCCTGGCTCCCATCCCCCCCCGCCATTAGCCCCCCTGAAAACCCAGGAGTCCTGGCTCCCATCTCCCCCCGACACTAGCCCCCCCCGAAAACCCAGGAGTCCTGGCTCCCTTCCCCCCCGCCACTAGCCCCCCCCGAAAACCCAGGAGTCCTGGCTCCCTTCCCCCCCGCCACTAGCCCCCCCCGAAAACCCAGGAGTCCTGGCTCCCTTCCCCCCTGCCACTAGCCCCCCTGAAAACCCAGGAGTTCTGGCTCCCATCTCCCCCCGCCACTAGCTCCCCCCCGAAAACCCAGGAGTCCTGACTCCTATCCCCCCCCGCAACTAGCCCCCCCCCCCGAAAAACCCAGGAGTCCTGGCTCCCATCCCCCCCGCCACTAGCCCCCACCCGAAAACCCAGGAGTCCTGGCTCCCTTCCCCCCCGCCACTAGCCCCCCCCGAAAACCCAGGAGTCCTGGCTCCCTTCCCCCCCGCCACTAGCCCCCCCCCCGAAAACCCAGGAGTCCTGGCTCCCTTTCCCCCCGCCACTAGCCCCCCCCCCCGAAAACCCAGGAGTCCTGGCTCCCTTCCCCCCCGCCACTAGCCCCCCCCCCGAAAACCCAGGAGTCCTGGCTCCCATCCCCCCCGCCACTAGCCCCCCCCCGAAAACCCAGGAGTCCTGGCTCCCATCCCCCCGCCACTAGCCCTCCCCCCGAAAACCCAGGAGTCCTGGCTCCCATCCCCCCCCTGCAACTAGCCCCCCCCTAAAAACCCAGGAGTCCTGGCTCCCATCGCCCCCCAATCACTAGCTGTGACGAAGCGGGACTGTTCTTAATGTTTCCTCTGAATATTGTGGGGGTGCCTCAGTTTCCCCATGGCAGTTCTTAAGTCTCTAGGTGGTGGGATGATGGTGTATGATCCTTGCAGAGCCCTAGAGGGCAGGTGTGGGCAGGGGTCTGGACACAGAGAATGGCGGACACCCTGTTTCCTGGCAGCTGATGGCCTGGGCCCTTCCCCCCTGCAAGGTGAGAGCTAAAGGGTTGGAGAACAAAGGAATCCGGTGACCTCCTGGCCCAGAAAGGGACAAAGCCCAGAGGAGGAGGGGGCTCGGGAGAGTTTCAGTTTGGGGCTGGCTGGGGACATGGAGTGAAGTGCAGATGGGTTGTCTGGCTCACTGCCCCCCAAAATGGACCTGTCTGAGGGGTCCTGTTCTCTGTACCTACGAGCTCTGGTTTAGACCCTGTTCCTGTCGTCTAATAAACCTTCAGTTTTACTGGCTGGCTGAGAGTCATGTCTGACTGCGGAGTTGGGGGGCAGGACCCTCTGGCCCCCCCAGGACCCCGCCTGGGCGGACTCGCTGTGGGAAGCGCACGGAGGGGCAGAGGATGCTGAATGCTCCAAGGTCAGACCCAGGAAGGGGGAAGCCGGGTGAGCTGTGTGTCCTGCAGCCAGGCTGCTCCCAGATAGGAGACTTCCCCTGAGTCCTGCCTGGCTTCGTAGGGAGCAGTTCCTGAGCATCAGCTGGGGACTCCTTGACACTAGCCCCCCCCCAAAAACCCAGGAGTCCTGGCTCCCATCCCCCACTCTAACCACTAGCCCCCCCAGTAACCCAGAAATCCTGGCTCCCATCCCCCCACTTTAACCACAAGCCCCCCCCAAAACCCAGGAGTCCTGGCTCTCACCCCCCGCCACACTCTAACCACTAGCCTCCCCCCCGATAACCCAGCAGTCTGGCTTCCGTCCCCCCCACTCTAATAACCATTAGCCCCCACAGAGTCTCCCCCATTGCTGGAAATGCCTTTGCCAGCTGAGCCCATGTGCAAGTTGTTGGCGGCCGCTAGCCCACTTTAAGCTCCGATCCCACAGGTCCCGCAGCCATGCGGGAGGGCAGAAGCGACCCGCAGTGGACCCTGCTGGGAGTCCTACCCATGGCATGTGGGCAGGTCGAGACTTTGGCCACTTGTGCGTTGTCTTGGTGGGGAGGAGCGGGAGGCGCCGTAGCTTGGCCACTTCTTCGCCGACCTGGCTGCTCTATTCAGCGACAGCCCAGGGCACCTCCATCTGAGGGGGCACTCGAAAACACACCTGAAAAATTGTTCCTCCCTGACAACCTCGCCCAGTTGCCGTCAACACACAAGCCTTGAAAAGCTTCCGTGTTACGACATGGCATGTCGGTGTGCTTCTTCATCGTCCAAATCAAACCGCCCCTTGCACTTGCTGAAGAGGATCAATTGACTGAGCAACTGTAGGATACGCTTTCTTGTGGAAGGGACGGCCACGAAATGCACCGGGTGACTTGGGCGTCCGTGTCACAATGAGAGAGAATCTCGTTTGGAGAGTGTGATGCGCTGTACCTCAGGGGAACACCCTACACCCCCCCATTCATCGTTATAAAATGATTGTGTGGTATCCAACGCAAAGTTTGTCATGTCGGGTGTCTTCGGAAGGCTCATAATGCGCTGAGCATGGTTGTTATAGTGATGTTACAGTAATTGTCACAGTAATGTTATCATAATGTTATAATTTCATGTATATAGTTATAAGGCTGAAAATGTGTCCTCATGGCTTAAAACAAGCCCAGGCCAAAACTCTCCAAGAGCAGAGGGGCAGTTCACACCTCATCAGGGCATGGATGGGACAAGCCCAGCCCAGCCTCACAGGAACAGAGGACGCTGGCTTAGGAGCGACAAAAGAATCTGTTAGACACCCGAGGGAGTCACCCCGTCCTTTGGGACTGCAATGAGGTAATGTTTACCTGACTCTGAAAGGGGTGGGGGGAAGCCAAGAGGAAAGAAAGGACATGATAAAAGGGAGAGACGTTTTGCCATGCTCTCTCTCTTCTGCCTACATCTACAGATACCACCACCACCACCAAGCGACTGAAACGCTGATCAAAGGGGAGAGCCTGGATGAAGAGCCAGCCTTTGGTGAGAAGCATCTATGTTTGTAAGAGCACTGAAAGTGGTGAGATCAGTTTAGAATGTGTTTTGCTTTTATTTCATTTGACCAAATCTGACTTGTTGTGCTTTGACTTATAATCACTTAAAATCTATCTTTATAGTTAATAAATCTGTTTGTTTATTCTACCTGAAGCAGTGCATTTGGTTTGCAATGTGTCAGAGACTCCCCTGGGGATAACAAGCCTGGTACATATCAATTTCTTTGTTAAACTGACAAACTTATATAAGTTTGCAGTGTCCAGCGGGCATAACTGGACACTGCAAGATGGAGGTTCCCAGGGTTGTGCCTGGGACCGGAGATATTGGCTAATGTCATTCGGTTGCAAGCAGCTGGGAGCAGCTGACATGCCAGAGGCTGTGCGTGAACGGCCCAGGAGTGGGGGTTCTCGCAGCAGAGCAGGGTAAGGCTGGTTCCCAGAGACAAGGATCAGAGTGGCCTAGCACATCACTGGTCCAGACAACACCAGAGGGGAATGTCACAGAGAGCCTGCCCATCGGGATAAATCATAAACTTGCAGGACTGGAAGGGACCTCGAGAGGTCGTCTAGTCTAGTCACCTGTCCTCATAGCTGGACTCTCAACCTTTCCAGACTACCGTACCCGTTTCAGGAGTCTGATTTGTATTTGCATACCCCAAGTTTTACCTCACCTAAAAACTACTTGCTTACAAAATCAGGTGTAAAAATTCAGAATGGTCACAGCACACTGTTACTGACAAACTGCTGACCTTCTCATTGTTACCATACAGTTATAAAATGGATTGGAATAGAAATATTGTACTTCCATTTCTGTGTGATACATGACCCTGGTTTTCACTTGTGAGCCTTGGCATTCTGGGAAGTGGTGAAACGACAGCAACAATTAAGTTTTTTTTCTCCCACTCTCAAGGCCGGAGTTAGGGGCGTGGCAAGCAGGGTGAAGCTAAGTTGCATGGGCTTCGGCTTTCTGCGCTGGGCCCCAGTGAGTCTAACACCAGCCCTGTGACCCCATAAAAATGAATTCACAACTCGCTTTGGGGTTGCGACTCTCAGTTTGAGAACCACTGATGTAGTAAATAGAGCAGCATAAACAAGTCATTGTCTATATGAAATCTTAGTTTGTACTGACTTTGCTAGTGCTTTTTATGTAGCCTGTTGTACAACTGGGCAAATCTCTAGATGAGCTGATGTACCCTCTAGAAGACCTCTGTGTACCCCACGGGTACATGTACCAGTGGCTGAGAACCCCTAGTATAAATGATAGATTGAGGAAGCTCCAGCTGAACAGTGCCTGTGGCCCAACAATGACTAACCCTAATGAGGGGAAGGAGCCATTTTGCTCCAAACTAAATGATATTTTTTCGTTGGCTCCCCATGAAAATGAGTGGATTCGCTTCGGTGACTTTAACCATTCTACATGGCGTGGCCTATGTGGCAAACATGGCAAGATGAACAGTCATGGCATACTTCTGCTGGCGGCGTGCATTGGGCACCAATTACTTATCACAAATGCTGGCTTTTGGCTCCCCAACAAATACAAACTGACCTGGACATGCCCTCACTTTCGTCATTGGCATCCAATTGACTATGGGTTGGTTCGACAGTGGGACCTATGAGCTGGGAGGGTCAAGCTGACCTTCAGTGAGAACTGACATCAGGGCAGACTGTCAGGAAGCAGGGCACAAGCCCCCAATTTGCTGTGAGTGCCATAGCAGAACCCCGTTTATCCCATCTAATTGGGACGGGGGCTAGATTGGATAGCCAAAAGGACGGTTAAGGCAGAGAATGGAAAAGTGCAGTGCTGTAGCGCCATCTAGTGGCTGCAGGAGAGATCACCTGCTTCTGGGCCTGGAGTCCAGGTTGTTTGTTTAATGCGGAGAACCGGGTAATGGAGAATCGGATAAATGGGGTCTACTGTACTTAGATGTCACCAACCAAGTATCAAATCTATAACTGCCTAACCATGGAGTCACAGTCAGTCCTCTTGGGCACTCTGGTCCCTCTTGTCAAGATCGATGGTCCCTTACACGAAAAATCACAACAATATTCAAGTTACTCCCAGTCCCAAAGGACCCGTCGTTGACTCCAGGTCAATTGCCCCTTCGATCTCACAAAGACAATGCTTGTAGCCAATCCTATAATAAACTGTTGAAAGATCTATTACCTAGCAACAGGAAATCAGAGAGTTATTGACAAGGTTAAAGCAGGTAAACACACACAAAGATGAGTTACAGGCTTAAGTTTCAAAAGGTGAATAGAAGCTTCTATAATAAGGTCTGGTCTATGCTACAGATTAGGTCAACGCAAGGCAATTTATGTCAATTTACCTATGGAAGTGTCTACACTAAAATTTTGATCCCCCAAAATTGGCTGTTACTGGCTTTCAGAAGTCGTCCCGCAGTGCCGCCCACTGACAGTACAATCGGGACAAGCGCTCCTGGTGAGGACACACACCACCAACACGAGCAAAGTGTAGACATGTACAAGCGAGTAATTACTGCGGCAGCCATATGCCGACGTAAATTAGGTTGTCTTAGCTTTGTAGCATAGACATGCCCTAAGCAAATATGTATTTTAGGGCTAATCCAGGGATCTTTTTCTTATGCTTAGTAATCCTCTCCCCTCAGACTCAAAGCAGCGCCCCCTTGTTAGGGCTTTTTATTCCTTTCCCGCTTCTGCTTCGAGTTGCAGATTTAGCTGTTGGGAGGAAGTCAGTTGCCCGTTTCCTCTTCATAGGGTGGGGGGAGCAATCCACAAAATCATTGGTCTTCTGATGTTCCACTCTGGTTCATCTGGGGTTGACGGGCTGTTTTTTGTCAGGCAAGACATACCGCCTCCTTTTGTCAGCTAGTATTTCATGCTTGCTAATGCTTCTCTCCTGTCGGCTGATGTCCAACGTTTCAGAGCAAACTGTGACACTATGCATGTAATATAATATCTCATTGAAAGGTGACAGGGCCAGAAAGAGTTAATTAACTCACAAACTGACCTGACCCATGGCCGAACTTTAAAGATTTGTTAGGAAGAGATGGAAATGAATAGAGCTTTGAAATGTAAGTCTGCATTGTTAGAGAGAGAAGGGTAGATGTTTGCTCAGGTCTTGTGATATAAGCAAACAAGTCTTGTCTATGGCTTTAGCTTTAATTCAAAGATCAAAAAAGGAATATTAACATTTAGGAAGACACTTGAGTGAAATAGTATTATTGTCTATATGTCTCTTTGAAGGTTGTGGTAACCTGTATCTGAACTGTTTAATGGATAAATTACCTTATGCTAATTGCCATGATGTTTGGAAGAAGGAAAGTTAAGCCTATTGTTTTCTCAGGCCAAAAGGCTGCTGGAAGTATATAAAAACCCTGGGATCCTTCTTCATTTCAGATCTGCTTTGGGTTTCAAGAAGGGGAAATCATGAGCCATAAGCATTGAGATCCCCAGTCACTGCCTGGAGTCACCCTGAATATGGACATTGGACTATAACCTATGGACTATTTCTAAAAGGACTTTTGGCAACTACAAGCTCATCTCTGCTCTGTATCTGAACCTCAAGAATTGAATTCAAGTCCATGTATTGATCTTTTAACCAACACTCTTTATCTTTTCTTTTTTAATAAATTTTAGTTTAGTTAACAAGAATTGACTATAGCATGTATTTTGGGTAGGATCTAAGTTATCATTTGATATGGGTGTGTGTCTGGTCCTTTGGGATTGGAAGAACCTTTTCTTTTATATCATGAGAGAGATTTTCAGTAACCATCATCCGACATGTGTCTGGCTGGAGGCCTGAGGCTGGGTACTTTAAGGGAACTGTGTTGTTTGGACGTCTGAGTAACCAGGGAGGTGCTGTAGAAGCTGTTTTGTGCTGGCTGGGTAAATCTAAGTATCGGAATATCCACCAGCATTTGGGATTTGTCTGCCCCTTCTGTTTGTAGTTCACCCTGATTGAGTGACCTCAGCTGGCTCCCATGGGCAGCACCATCACACAAAGAGTCCTGTGGCACCTTATAGACTAACAGATGTATTGGAGCGTGAGCTTTCCTGGGTGAATACCCACTTCATCGGATACACCCACGAAAGCTCATGCTCCAATACGTCTGTTAGTCTATAACGTGCCACAGGACTCTTTGCTGCTTTTACAGATCCAGATTAACACGACTACCCCTCTGAAGATTGACCTTCACACAAACCCTTCAGTATTACCTTATACAGGGATATAAGTGAGATTAGTGCAGGCAGCAACTCACAAGCATTTCATAAAGTCTAAATACTCAACACAGTTTGAGAACTCTAATACCTATTTTAACAACTCTAACATACAGGTTGAGCCAGACTGGTTCCAGCTATTTGTCAGCGTTCAGCTGAGACTGGCTTTGGCATGAGCTGGTACCCGGTTTGCCAGCATCATTGTGAGTATAACCTGAGTATTATACGGAGCTGATCTGTGGACTGCCCATTGTCTTGTTCAGTTGGAGTTTTCGCTTTTTATTTGGCCAAAAATGCACAAAAACCAGTCCACTAAGCATCTAACTGTTGCCTGGTTGTAAGATCTGTTGACTGCCAAACATTTTCAGCTACAGTTTTGGAAACTCTTCCAATGATCAATGATAAGGTGTCTGCCAAATGTGTGCTACAATCTATAATGCTGTCATGGACTGTGCTGGATATAAGAAACACCATCACGCAAACTGGTTTGCTGATCACAATCCTGAAATATCGAATCTTCTTGATGCCAAACAGCAAGGATGTGATGTGCTTGTAGCTGACCCATTCTCTGAGTCGAAAAAGGCCAGATAGATAGTAGCTTGTGGCACACTTCAATGCAAATGCTGACAAATGCAAAATATGTGGCTTGACCGCAGAGTGGATGAACTGCAGGTCCTTTCTGAAAAACATGACTTTAGAAGCTTCTATGATGCGGTAAAAGCTGTGTACAGTCCTACCTGATCTGCCTTGATGCCAGTAACAAGGGCTGATGGCAAACGTTTTATCATGGATTGCATGCTGTCCATCAATGGTGGCGTGAACGCTTTTGGGAGTTACTTAATTGTCTTTCTACTGTCTCTGAGTCACTGAATAACACCCACAAATAACCTGCATCTAACACACTTGCAGATCCACCCATGCGAGCTGTGGTGTTGAAGGCCATCCAAGCAATGAAAAATAACAAATCTCCTGGTCACGATGCTATTCCAGCTGAAGTTTTGAAACACAGAGGAAACCTTCTCTGTGACTGGCTTTGTGCATTCTTCTCACGTGTCTGGCTTCAAGAAGTCACACCACAACAATTGAAAGAAGCCAACATTATCATGATCTAGAAGCACAAAAGCTCAAATAGCAACTATGGTAACTACGGCGGCATCTGCTTGCTCTTCACAGCCGGTAAGATTCTTGCTTGGATCCAGCTTCGGATCCAAATTATTGACAAAGCCACAGTGCAGCTTTTGTGCTCCATGGAGCACTGTTGACATGATTTGCATCCTTTGACAAGTACAGGAAAAATATAACAACAGCATCAACCTTTGTACATCATCATTCCTGGTCTAAGCTTTCAACATGGTCTACCCCACTAGCATCTGGAAAGTCCTTGCTAAATTTGGACATCCAGACAAATTTATTAACAACAGTTGGCAATGCCACAAAGGCATGGCTGGAAGAATTATGTGGATGGCGATCTAACAGACCTGTTTCCAATCATGAATGGGGTGAAGCAAGGATGTGTCCTTGCTCCTAGCCTTCTTGGTCTATTCTTCTTGGTCCACAATGCTAGAGCAAGCCCTCCGTGGTTCTTCAAATGGTATCTGTGACGTTGCACTCTATATGATTTATGAAAATATGCTAATGAGTGTAAATATAATGTAACTGGAACATGCTTCATGCAAAAGGTCTTTTGTAAGGTATCATTACAAAGCTTAAATCTACTGAGTGTGGTCATCCTATTTGTATAACTATATCTCTCTTGTATCTGAAACTAGAAATATGAAATATAACTCTGAGGGCCTATTGTAGTTATGCAAAGTGTGGGCCATTAATGGTGGTTTGGAATCTTGATGGCTCCCATCAACCAGACAATTGACTGTAGATGGCTCTGTTTACTTGTAAGTCTTCCTGTAGACCTGTGGGCTGGCAAGTGGGTAATGAAGTCTTACAGTGACATGTGATCATGTCACCTGAACTGGAATCCATCTTTAACCTGGTGCTTTTCCATTTAGAAGGAGAGTGGGAATCCAGAGAGGACAAAAGATCCCTACCTTGTGCAAAAGAGATAAAGGGGGGGTAGAACAGAACAAAGGGGGTGTCAGTAATGAGAAATCCCCTACTTACCACCTGAGCTGGAATAAGGTCTGTACCAAAGGAAAGGATTGGGCCCAGACTAGGAAGGTGTCCAGTCCATGTAAGAAGCTTATTGAAACATCTCTGAGGGTGAGATTTTATCTGTATTCAGTTTTTTTACTGTAATAGACTTAGACTTGTGTATTTTATTTTATTTTGCTTGGTAATTCACTTTGTTCTGTCTGTTATTACCAGGAACCACTTAAATCCTACTTTCTGTATTTAATAAAATCACTTTTTATTTATTAATTAACCCAGAATATGTATTAATACCTGGGGGGAGGGGGCAAACAGCTGTGCATATCTCTCTATCAGTGTTATAGAGGGTGAACAATTTATGAGTTTACCCTGTATAAGCTTTATACAGGGTAAAACGGATTTATTTGGGGTTTGGACCCCATTGGGAGTTGGGCATCTGAGTGCTGGAGACAGGAGCACTTATTAAGCTGTTTTCAGGTAAGCTTGCAGGAGGACGTGGTTTGGACCTGGGTCTGGGTTTTCAGCAGGCTGGTATGTCTGGCACAACCAGGTAGGGTACTGAAGTCCCAAGCTGGCAGGGAAACGGCTCTCAGGGGTAATCTCAGCACATCAGGTGGCAGCCCCCAAGGGGGTCTCTGTGACCGAACCCGTTGCAGCATCTCTATATGCTTTCATTTTGGCAAGCTTTTTATTCTTTCCCGTCTACTTGCAAATATCAAGGAGATCGAAACATTGATCCAGGAACTGCTCTACGCCAATGATGTCCCCAGCCTCTGTTTGCCAAAAGCTGGGAATGGCAAGAGAGGATGTATCACTTGGTGATTCCCTGTTCTGTTCATTCCCTCTGGGGCACCCGGCTTGGCCACTGTCAGAAGACAGGACACTGGACTAGATGGACCTTGGTCTGACCCAGGGTCGCCGTTCTTAGGCTCTTATGACTGTCCCTTGGTAGCACAATCTGAAGGCGCAGGATGAAATCTTACAAACCACCTGTAAGGTTGGCCTTGCCATCTGCCAAACAAGCCTATGAACAGCCCGTCGCTCAACAACTTTCCCCCGATCCATCAGTCAGCAGGGAGGATACCACGCTCCAAGCTGCCAGGTAGTTCACTGACTTGGCAGCATGTTAAATAAGGCAGCAACAATCAATTGTGAAGTGGATGCGCGAAATAAGAAAGCACGTGGTCACCTCTCTTACCAAATCTGGACGCAACACACAATCTGTCTGTGGACAAAACACAAAGTCTATAATGCCATTGTGGTCACAACATTGCTCTATGGGCAGGAAACCCAGACCTTAGAAACCTTGTCTGTTTCCAACAACTGCTGGGCCTCAAAGGACAGGACTGGGTGCCCAATGCAGAAGTCTTGGTTTGGTTGGTATCAAGGCTCACCTTGTAGAGAAATCTCTGCATTAAGCATCTTTGCATAATTGTGTATCATTTTCATATGACTTTGAATTAAGTCCTTCCATATATAACCTCTGCTTTCATATAACTTTGTATCAAGCCCTTTGATAGAGGAACTTTGTATCAAATCCTTATGTAGAAACTTTGTATTGAACCTTGGTATAATGTTATAGCCCCTAAGGAAGTTAAGGTAGAAGAAAAATGTCTTTTCACTAGGAGTAGAATAAGATCTCCCCCCTTTTAATTAACGGCCCAGTTGAATGAATGAGGTGTGAATGAGGAAGGCGTGGAAGGCCAGCACCTCCAGACAGCTGCAACAGTTGGAGAGGGGATGGAAGCCAGAGCCAAGAATGATAAGTCTTGTCAAGTGGGCTCACTAAAGAAGAGCAGACATATTGACGGCCTTGGGAGTTAGGAGCGAGCACCTTCTTTTGAAAACACCCTCTCTGAAAATAAATGTGGCAGCATTAAGACATCACCCAGAAGGAAGCACCACAGATGACCAACTGATACAGACACAGATTTTGCATCTGGGACAGTTTTGCATGAGAGGGAAGTTGCTATAAATGTGAGGTGTCTTGAAAAGGACCCTGGGTCTCATCTTGTCAACATGGGAGCATCGATCCAGATCGACAGAAGCCTGGCTCCACCCTTCCCCCATCTAACTCACCTGGCCAGTGAAGTTAAGAGGAGCAACTAGTTGGTAACAACAAGAAGATGGGGTGTGTGTGTGTGTGTGTGTGTGTGTGTAATATCGATCATATGCGTATGATACAGTGTTGATTGATACATGGATTACCAATAAATGTGGCGCTTTGCCGTATCCCCCCGACAAGACCCTGTGCAGTACTTTAAATACAACAACCTGATTTGCACCCAACTGAGATGAAATGGCCGCGTAATTCACATACTGGAGACCTGTCTATCAAAACAAAGACTATCTTCCAAATTAAGCGCTGGCAGTCGTGAGGGCAGAGGGCAGATGGAAATCTTGGAAGAGGTTCTGAAACAAAACTCGCACGAGGTGAATATTTCTGCTTCGATCTTCGCGTGGCCAGCAAGTGACGGCATCACATGGCGTCATGCCACAACTGGGTGGCTGGCTCTTGGTGCTCCGTGAGGTCAACGTTGTTCTTCCCGAAGTGGTCTGGGGAGCCGTGCGAAGACCCATGACTACAAACGGCGATTGTCCACGTTGTCCTTGAAATCCGGGGTGACGGGGATGGGACCCAGAACGATGGGCAGCCAGCTGGCAGCGCGGCCTAGGGGGAATTGCGCCAGGCCAAAGGGGAAGGGAGGGAAGCCCTGGCGCAGGCACCAGCATTCCCTGGAACAACAGCCAGGTGAGGGATCCCCCTGGAACGGGACCCAGACAATGGGAAACCCCCACCCTGCAGGAATGCGCCTGGCTATTGTTCCAGCATAGCGAGAGAATCCGTGGGGCAGGCAGCCAGGGCCACCAGCAGAGCTGCGGGGAAGCAGGGCTGGGATCCCAGGGGCTGCAGGCCAGGAGTGAGAGGCACCCATTTCAGCGCTGCCAGTGCCCCTCACTCCAAACCTGCAGATCCCTGCTAGCCCATCCCTAGGCTCCCCCCCCCCCCAGCCCTGCCGGTGCCCCTCACTCCTGACGCACAGCCCCTGCTAGCCCAGCCCTGGGCTCCCCCCCCCAGCCCTGCCGGTGCCCCTCACTCCTGACGCACAGCCCCTGTTAGCCCAGCCCTGGGCTCCCCCCCTCCAGCCCTGCCGGTGCCCCTCACTCCTGACGCACAGCCCCTGCTAGCCCAGCCCTGGGCTCCCCCCCCCAGCCCTGCCGGTGCCCCTCACTCCTGACGCACAGCCCCTGCTAGCCCAGCCCTGGGCTCCCCCCCCCAGTCCTCCGGTGCCCCTCACTCCTGACCCGCAGCCCCTGCTAGCCCAGCCCTGGGCTCCCCCCAGCACAGTCGGTGCCCCTCACTCCCAACCTGCAGCCCCTGGGATTCTAGCCCTGCCCCCAACCCCACCCAGCTCTGCTGGTGGCCCTGGCTGCCTGCCCCACAGATTCTCTCGCTATGCTGGAACAATAGCCAGGCGCATTCCTGCAGGGTGGGGGTTTCCCATTGTCTGGGTCCCGTTCCAGGGGGATCCCTCACCTGGCTGTTGTTCCAGGGAATGCTGGTGCCTGCGCCAGGGCTTCCCTCCCTTCCCCTTTGGCCTGGCGCAATCCCCCACCCCGCTACTCTCCCTGCTACCTGCTCATTGTTCTGGGAGCCAGCAACTCTTTGGGGTCTAGTGGCCCGAGCCGGGGGGGGGGGGAGCCAGGACTCCTGGGTTCTATCCCTGGCTCTGGGAGGGCAGTGGGGGCTGGTGGCTAGAGCAGGGTGGGGCTGGGAGCCAGGACTCCTGGGTTCTATCCCTGGCTCTGGAAGGGGAGTAGGGGCTAGGGGTCATAGGAGAGGGGATTGGGAGTCAGGACTCCTGGGTTCTATTTTCAGCTCTGGCTACTATTAATATGGCCAGGCCTTTTGGGGCCCGTGCGCTGCGTAGGTCTATATAAGGCCTGGTGCTGGGCAAGGTGACCGTCCGTCCTCCTTGCTATTGTCCCATCCTCCCGCTTTGTTACCCAGGGATCGAGTGACGGGGGAAGGGTGGGGGGGGCGTCCTTTGCATCTAGGAGGCTAAAATTATACCAGTGTGAGGGTGGGAGGGGGGAAGAAAAAGGCAGAGAGAATTAACAAAGAACGGAACAGAGGGGGAAGGCGAGATGGAAGAGCTGGGGAGCGAGAGCGTGGATGGAAGGAAAGGGACAGAAAGAAGGGAGTGGGGAAGAAAGAATAAAAGAGCCAGGGATACACGTAGAGTGTGAACGAATATGGAAGAGAGAAGGAGAAAATCTTCCCTCGCTTGCTGTCATGTCTCTCTCTTCTCCCCCCTTGGCTCTGTCCCCGGTTCACACTCTGGCAAAGTGCCTATGGGCCAGAGCAGGCAGGTCCGAAGGCCCAGGGGTGCTGGTGGGAAGGGGGGTCTCTAGTGAGTGCAGGGTTAATGCCCAGGAGCTGCCAGCGCTTGGCACATTGCCCCCCCTCCCCTCCATGCCCAGAGCCACGCGGCCAGGATTCCAGCCGGACACCTGCTCCCGGCTTTGTCTCCCGCCCCCAGTAGCCACCTGTTTGTTGTCTGTCTGAGCACGGCACAGGGGGGAAGGGAGCAGATCACACAGCAGCGATGGAACCCAGGAGTCCTGGCTCCCAGCCACCCCGCCCCACCACCACCAGACCCCACTCCCTTCCCAGAGCCAGGCCTGGAACCCAGGAGTCCTGGCTCCCAGCCCCCCTACCAGAGCCGGGCCTGGAACCCAGGAGTCCTGGAGTCCAGTTCTGTGCTTTGTTGTGAAAGCCCAGGATAGGGTAATATTTATGGAGAAATATTTCCATGGAAACTTAAGCTCTCAGGCACAATCCCATAATATTCCTGATGCTCATACAGGACCAACCAAGATCCCTCACTGCCCCCCTCCCGCCCCACATCCCAGCACAACTACATGGGATGTTACACCTGCGGGGGTGGGGGGCAAGGACTGGGCTAGCCGGGGCTGTTGTTCGGGAGTGAGAGGCACCGGTAGGGCTGGGAGGGGGGCAGGGCTGGGCTAGCAGGAGCTGCGGGTGGGGCGTGAGGGGCACCAGCAGAGCTCGGGGGGAGGGCTGAGCTAGCAGGGGGGCAGGGCAGGATTGAGGGGGTCTGGCATAACGGGGTGTCCGTGTTCCTGTCCCTCCTCCCTTGGGACCCTCCGTCCTTCCGCTCTGGAATCCCAACCCTCCGGCCCTGGGATATTTTGGACCCCCCCCTCCCCCCGCCCCGAACCTGTTCCCATTCTTCATCGTTCCAGGACAATGACGAGAGCTTCCAATTGTTCCATGGGGGGGGGGACTCTGCCCATATTGGGCAGAAGCCCCCAGCCAGGGCAGGGAGCAGGCTATATAATGGGGAACCCACCTCGGACGCCCCTCCACAGCCCCTATTTGTGTTGGTGTGAGGTACGCATCCGGGGCGCTGGCAATGTTAGAGCTCTGGCGGGGGGATGCTCCTTGGGGAATGGGGGGAGCAGGCCTCTGGTGGGGGTAAGGGGGAAGGGGAGTGTCGAGGCTCCCTGGGGAGCATGGAGGGAAGGGGAATTGGGGATTCTGGGGGGCTCCTAGGGGTGGGGAAAGGGGCTGGAGGTCGCTAGCAGTGTTATGGGGCTGATGGGGGGCTCCCTGGGGAATTTGGGAGGAAGAGGGTGGGGGGACCTGGGATACAGAGGGGTTGGGGGCTTTGTGGGGATATGTGGTGTTGGAATAGGGAGGGGGAGTCAGGGTGAGATTGAAGGGGGGGGCTGCAGTTGTGGGGATCTGTGAGGTTTTGTGTTTGTGTCATTGTGTATGTTTATGTGTGTGCGCACCCCCTCTTGGTGGGGCCGGGCCCTGCCCTGCGGGGGGGGGGGGCACATGCTGTGAGTTGCAGGGGAAGGGGTCTCATGTGAATGGTGGATGTGGGGTGGGGCGTGGGGGTCTGGGCCCTTCTAGGGGCATCCCTAGATCCCCAGCTCCTCTCGGACCCTGCTCCCTCTGCCTTACAGGTCTCCAGACCCACAGCAGCCAGCCCAACCCACCGCGATCTTCCCCCAAAGGAGCGTTAGAGGAAAAGGAAAGGTAGGCCGAAATGCGGCCCCCTCTGGGGTGGGGTGCAGGGGCTGGTTATACAGGGACCCCTCGCCTGGCACAGAGAGATGACTGGCTCTGGGGTGGAGCACGGGAGCTGGTTATACAGGGACCCCTCGCCCGGCGGTGAGAGGCGGCTGGCTCTGGGGTGGGGCGCGTGGGCTGGTTATACAGGGACCCCTCGCCCGGCGATGAGAGGCAGCTGGCTCTGGGGAGGGGCATGGGGGCTGGTTATACAGGGACCCCTCACCCGGCGGTGAGAGGTGGCTGGCTCTGGGATGGGGCGCAGGGGCTGGTTATACAGGGACCCCTTGCCCGGCAATGAGAGGCAGCTGGCTCTGGGGAGGGGCACAGGGGCTGGTTATACAGGGACCCCTCACCCGGCGGTGAGAGGCGGCTGGCTCTGGGATGTGGCGCGGGGGCTGGTTATACAGGGACCCCTCACCTGCCGGTGAGAGGCGGCTGGCTCTGGGATGGGGCGCGGGGGCTGGTTATACAGGGACCCCTCGCCTGGCAATGAGAGGCGTCTGGCTCTGGGATGGGGCGCGGGGGCTGGTTATACAGGGACCCCTCACCCGGCGGTGAGAGGTGGCTGGCTCTGGGATGGGGTGTGGGGGCTGGTTATACAGGGACCCCTCACCCAGCGGTGAGAGGCGGCTGGCTCTGGGGTGGGACGCGGGGGCTGGTTATACAGGGACCCCTCGCCTGGCTCTGAGATGTGACTGGCTTTGGGGTGGGGTGCGGGGGCTGGTTATACGGGGACCCCTCAGCAAGAGAAGGCTGCTGCCCCTTGGTAGCAGCTATAAGAAGTTCACCCCGCCTATTCCAGCTCCCCCGGGGGATGCTCGGTTGGGGGGGTTCTGCCCCTTGCGGTCTGTCAGGGAACTACAGCACACCAGGGTCGTGGGTTCGAATACTGGCTGGAGAGGGGCCTGGGTCACCCACTGCCCCACTGTCACCCGCAGAGCCTGCCATGTCGGACGCCGAGATGACTGAGTTTGGGTCCGCCGCCCCCTATCTGCGCCAGTCGGAGAAGCTGCGGCTCGAAGCGCAGACCCGGCCCTTCGACCTGAAGAAGGACATCTTCGTGCCGGACGTCAAGGAGGAGTTTGTCAAGGCCAAGCTCCTCTCCCGAGAAGGGGGCAAGATCACCGCCGAGACCGAGAATGGCCAGGTGTGGAGGAGCGGGGGGCGGTGTGCCCCAGACAGCTCCATCCACACAGCTCTCTCCTGCCCCCCTCCAGTGTCACTGCCCCCAAGCACAGCGCCCCCCGACAGGCTCCAGATGCCATCCTCCATGGTGCCCCCCAGCACCTCCTGGGCCCCCCGTTCAAGATGGATGACTGCTCCTCCCCCACACCATACACTCAAAATCCCCAAGTGACCCCACCTCTTCCTTCAGGGAACCCCTCCTCCAGCCCCCACCCCTCATGAGTTCACCTCAGGGGCCCTCCAAACTCCTCCTCCCACCCCCCCATAAACTCCCCCCCACCCCCAACTCCTCTAGCCCCTCCCATCCCTACAGTGCCCTCTGGAGGCTGATCCAGGTTCCTCTGGGGGCTGCCTGCCCCAGATGGCACCCACCTCCCCAGCCCTCCTCTTTGTGCAATGGCCTCCCACACTAACACCACCCGGGGCTCTTTCCATGTGTCTGTTGGGGGGTGTCCCTGCAGACGGTGACAGTGAAGGAGGATCAGATCATGCAGCAGAACCCGCCAAAGTTCGACAAGATCGAGGACATGGCCATGCTGACGTTCCTCCATGAGCCGGCCGTGCTCTACAACCTCAAGGAGCGATACGCCGCCTGGATGATCTACGTGAGTCGGGGGGGGGTGCCCCCTGCTGGGCTCTGCCAGCTTCCCTTCCCTGGCCTCCCTAGTGGAGTGAGGGACCAAATACCCAGACCTCCATGCTGTGCAACCCACCCCTGCATCGGGGCTGTAGTATTTCTGGGAGCTCTACATCTAGAGCCGTTCTGGAGCCAGATGTTCTAAATCGAGGAGTTTAGAGCCGTTCCCCATCCATTGGCTCTGTTTAGACATCAGCAAATCAGTCCATCTTCTAGATCAGAGGGTTCGGGGGTTGGGGACTCTCTCCGTCTTCTAGATTAGAGCCGTTTTAGTAAAGAAACTCAGTCACTGGTTTAGATCAGGGGCACTGGAGCCATTTTAGAGCAGAAACTCAATGTCTCTTCTAGATTGTGGGGGGAGTATTAGAGAAGGAGGAAGAAGGGCTTCCACTCCGCTTCTAGATCAGGATGTTAGTGTCATTCCATATTGGTGGGGGTTGCCTCACCTTCTAGACTGGGATTGGGTGGCATTATCTCTTCTTCTAGATGGAGGTTGTGTGGTGTCATTTTTTCCTTTCCTGGATCACAGGGGAGGGGAGGAAGCATCATTTCTATTATCTTCCCTTTCTCCATCCTTCCCCCGCTCACATCCCATTTCCCTCTCCAGACCTACTCGGGGCTGTTCTGTGTGACAGTCAATCCCTACAAGTGGTTGCCAGTCTATAACGCAGAGGTGGTGGGCGCCTACAGGGGCAAGAAGAGAAGTGAAGCCCCGCCCCACATCTTCTCCATCTCTGACAATGCCTACCAGAACATGCTGACGGGTAGGGACCTAACCCTATCCTTAACTATGCCCCTAACCATAACTATAACCCTAACTTAACTCTACTCCAGCCATAACCATAAATATAACCCTAACCTTAACTATACTCCTATCCATAAGCCTATTCCTAATTATAACCATAACCATAAATATACCCCTGTCCATAACCATAGTCTCTATCCCTAACTATATCCCTAAGCATAAACCCCTAACCTGCACACCTATCCCACTGCTTCCTTTCCCTCTCTGCCCACCAGCACAAGCGGATGGGTACAGGATGTCCATTCTGATCTGGGGTGGGGGGCACCCTGGGGTGGGCAGAATGGGGCTAGGTAGCTTCTATCCACCTAATGCTGTTTCTCCTCCCCTTCTTCTTTCCAGATCGGGAGAACCAGTCCATCCTCATCACGTGAGTGTCACCCCATCCCCTCCTCTCTTCCCCCCTCCCCCCCACAAAATCACTGCAGCCCAAAGCCTTTAACAGTCCCCTTGAAGTTTGATCCCACCCCTCCCAAAGTTTTAACCCTTCTTGTATTGTAGCCCCTACTCTTCAAGTCTTAGCCCCACCTACTAAAGTTTTTACCTCCCTGCCCCCTCTCTGAAGTCCTGACTCCTGAATTCTGCATGGAGTCTTCCAGCTTCTCCAGCGCTCAGGGTGGGTGGGACACAGGCAGGAGGGGCTGTGTCTCACTGTCCTCTCCTGTCTCCCAGCGGAGAATCCGGGGCGGGGAAGACCGTGAACACCAAGCGGGTCATTCAGTACTTTGCTGTCATCGCAGCCATCAGTGACCGCAGCAAGAAGGAACAGGTGGACAAGAGCAAGGTGTGGCCTCCACCCATCTATCTGAATCATCCATCTACGCCTGTATCGACCCCCATGTCCATCCGCCTATGCCTATCCCCATGTCCATCTGTCCATCCCTTTACTAGTCTGTCCATCCCTGGCCTTGTGTTTATCTGCTACCATCCATCCATCTCCATCCCCATATCTCTGTACCCATCTATCTGTCCCATTCCTGTATCTGTTCACCCATCCATCCCCATGTCTGTCTGTCCATCCTCACATATGTCCATATGTCCATCCATCTATCTCTCATTCTTCCCATCATCCATTCTCTGTCTCACTCCTCCCTTTCTGCCCTCTAATTATTCCCTTTTCCCTCATCTGTATGATGTTCCTCCTTCAGGGGACCCTGGAGGATCAAATCATCCAGGCCAATCCTGCCCTGGAGGCCTTTGGCAATGCCAAGACTGTGAGGAATGACAACTCATCCCGATTCGTGAGTATCCAGGAATTTGGGTGGAGGTGCAGAGCTGGGGGAGTGGTATGTGGGGCTGTGTCTGGGGTGGGAGCTGTGGGAAGGAAGCCATGGGGCTGTTGTCTCAGGTGTGAGGGTCGGTGGAGGAGGTTATGGGGTGGGGGCGGTGGGGAAGGTTGTGTGGTTGCATGTCTGGGGGGAGAGGTCTGTGTGGTTGTATGTGGGGTGAAGGTGTCTTTGGGGGAGGGATCTCTGGGGCTGTGTATGGAGTTTGGGAATCTGAAGGGCAGTGTCTGGGATGGGAGAGTCTATAGGGAAGGAGATTGTGGGGCTGTATGTCAGGTGGGAGATCTGGGGGAGAAGTCTCTGTGGCTGTCTATGGGGTTTGAGGATTGCAGGGCCGTGTATGGGGTGGGTGGCTATGGGGAAGAAGGTTTTGGGGCTTGTGGGAGCCAGAGGAAGGGGTCTGTGTTTGGAGTCCCTGGGGCTATCCCTGCTATATTAATCCCTAATCACGAGCAGTCTCCCTCCCTCCCTTTCTCTCTAGGGTAAATTCATCCGGATTCATTTTGGGGCGACGGGGAAGTTGGCTTCAGCTGATATAGAGACTTGTGAGTGTGATGAATGTCAATGTTCTCTGCCTCCATCCCGTGCCTCATGGGTTCATGTTTGTTCTCTGCCTCTCCCCATACCTTCTCTCTAACCCACTCTTTCCCCGTTTCCCTCAGATCTCCTGGAAAAATCCCGGGTCATCTTCCAGCTCAAATCCGAGAGGAGCTATCACATCTACTACCAGATCCTGTCCAACAAGAAGCCAGAACTTCTGGGTGAGAATCTTCAGCAGATTATACTTGGGCTGTACTGAACAGCTTCATGTCTACATGAGTTGGTCTAGTTGAATGTCTTCACGCCTTCGTGAGTTGAGTGGTGTGTCCACAAAGCTTGTTAAGGTGACTGGACGTTAGTATCCTTCAGTAAAGTTGAGTTCCCTGGAGTCTGATACAAGTGGAGTTACCTCTTGTACCCTTGCATTGAATCCCTTCCAGTCTTGGGGAGATGATGAACTCTAATATCCTTAAATTGATTTCCCTTGAGTCTTGCAAGTAGAGTGGAGTGACTTTCTGTCATGTTGATTTGAAATGAGCCAAGCATCCTTACATCTTAGTATGTTTAGAGGCATCATATCTTGTTGAGTTGCATGGCCTCCAGTCTTGTTAGATTGAGCTTAGCATCTTCAAGTCTGGCTGAGATCCCTCAAATCCAGAAGAGCTGAATTCAGTGTCCTCAAGTCCTTTTGAGTCTGGGTGAGTTGACTCATGTTGGGTTGAGTGAATTCAGGTCTTGAGGAATTGAACTGAGTGGCCCCAAGTCCTTGACCTTTCCTTGCTGAGCTGGTTTTAGTTGAGTGGCATCCTCACTCTTTCACTGAGTTGAGTTGCACAGAAAGTCATATAGACAAGGGTCTTGTGTCCATCCGTGAACCATTAGCTTCCCTCTGCAGACATGATGCTGGTGACCAACAACCCATATGACTACGCCTTCATCTCCCAAGGAGAGACCACGGTGACTTCCATCGATGATGCTGATGAGTTGCTAGCCACTGACGTGAGTATAGCCAGGGGCAGCAGGGGACCAGGAAAACTCTCGAGGGACCACTGCCTGGGAAGCCATTGCTGCCTCTTCTTCAGTTGGAAGCCTTGACGTTTTGTCCCTCTCCCCAACACAGAGTGCCTTTGACATCTTGGGCTTCACTCAGGAGGAGAAGAACTCCTTGTACAAGCTGACAGGTGCCATCATGCACTTCGGGAACATGAAGTTCAAGCAGAAGCAACGCGAGGAGCAGGCCGAGCCCGACGGCACTGAGGGTGGGCACCGGTGGTGACTGGGGCCAATGTAGGGTGGGGATTGGTCATTCCCAGGGCTGGGGGAATGGAAGACAAACATTGTCTCCTTTGTTTTTCCAGAGGCGGACAAATCTGCCTACCTGATGGGGTTGAACTCGTCAGATCTACTGAAGGGGCTTGTTCACCCACGGGTCAAGGTGGGGAATGAGTATGTGACCAAGGGGCAGACTGTCCAGCAGGTGAGACCCCACTTCCTTCCTTCCTTCTCCTTTTTCACTCCTTCTTTCCTTTCCTCTTTCTGTGTCTTATTTTTCTTTCACTTTTTCTTTGTGTCTCATTATTTCTTTTATTTCCTTCACTTTCCCTTTCTTTCTTCCATGCTTTCTATCTCAGTTTCTTCCAATGTTTTTCTTTCTTTTATTCTTTTACTTTGCATGTTTCTCCTTCTCTCACTGCTTCATCTCTATTTTCCATCCTAACTTCCATTTTTCTTTCTTTCTTTCTTTCTTTCTTTCTTTCTTTCTTTCTTTCTTTCTTTCTTTCTTTCCATTTCACTGTTTCTTCCCTGTTTCTCATTCTTTTCTTTCATTCTTGCTTTCACCTGAATTGAGCCTGGATGATTGGAAATGGGACTCATGAGTTCAGTCCAGAGTGCGGAGATCCATGCCCAGGGACCACCAGGCCTGGGATTCACCCTCCAAGCCTTCAATAGGTAACAGGTCATCTGTCATCCCTCAGGTAGCTTATGCTGTAGGAGCCCTAGCCAAGTCCATGTATGAGAAGATGTTCGGCTGGATGGTGACCAGGATCAACAACACCCTCGAGACGAAGCAGCCACGTCAGTATTTCATCGGGGTGCTGGACATTGCTGGCTTTGAGATCTTCGATGTAAGTGATTCCCCCAGCAGGGGGCACTGTAGGGAGCAGGGCAGGGGCACTGGCTGTGGGGGAGCTCCTGGCTACTCCAGCTCCAGCCTCTCCCAGCAGAAGGCACTGTAGGCAGTGCTGGTTGTGGTGTAGTTCCTCTGTTCCTCCATTAGTTGGCTCTATAGAAAAGCATCACCTGGTAGATGCAGTTACACTCTGGTATGTCTTCCCCAGGTCTCACCATAGTAGGGGGCACTTTTTGTTCTCACTCGTCTCTTGTTCCACCTATCTCCTCCCCAGTTCAACAGCTTTGAGCAGCTCTGCATCAACTTCACCAATGAGAAGCTGCAGCAGTTCTTCAACCACCACATGTTCGTGCTGGAGCAAGAGGAGTACAAGAAGGAGGGGATCGAATGGGTGTTCATCGACTTTGGCATGGACCTACAGGCCTGCATAGACCTCATAGAGAAGGTACTTCCTGCCACCACTCCATTGCGACCCTCCACGCCTCCATCACAGCACTGGAGTAGGATCTGCAGTCAGGTTTTGCTTCTCATTTCCAGCCTCGGCTGATCCCTGGCCAGTTCATCCCATTTTGCTCTTGTGCTGACGTTCTCCTTTCACTTCATCAGCTCTTCTCCCTCCCTGGTGTCTCCCTCCCATAATGTATTCATAGAGCAGCCAGATCCCCTCTCAGCCTGTGTTTGATGCTAAACAGGCCCAGCTCTTTCATTTGCCTCCTATAAAACCTGCTCTCCATTCCCCCGATTGTCCCAGCAGCCCTTCACTCGGCACCTGTCCTGGTAGGAAGCCCTCTTTCTGGAACAGGTGACCAGAATTGCACACCAGATCCCAGATGAGGTTTTGCCAGTGCCTTGTCCAATGGCGTTAAAACCTCCCTATCTCTCCTGGAAAACCCTGTCCTGACAAGCCGTAGGACAATGTTGGCCTTTTCCACAGCCACATCACATCAATTACAATGTCAGTTTCCAGGTCAGAGTTCGGGGCGCTCTGGACACTGAGGCAGGGCCTGCAAGAATTTGGCAGGGAGAGAATCTAATTCTCCAGGGCAGCACTCAGCTGCTTAGCCCCAAGACTGGCCTTTCGGTTCCTGCAGCCCCTGCCTCATTCATTCCATGCTTTGCAACTCGTGCAGCACATGCGGCAGGGTCTGGCAGACACAGGCCTGGCTGGGCTTGGGGCCAGGCGCTGACTGAGGCAGGGTCTGGCAGACTCAGCACTGGTTCAGCCCCAGAGCCGGGCCAGGCGAGGCGCTAACTGAGGCAGGGTCCTGTGGAAAAGCAGCACATGATCACAGAATTGAAGTCTGTCTCTCATGAGGGGCAGAGTTAAGGGTAGAGAGGCAGCCTTAATCCTTTGCTGTATGCCTGTGGTGACTCCTAGTTGTCTCTGTCCTCCAGCCCATGGGCATCATGTCCATCCTGGAGGAGGAGTGCATGTTCCCCAAGGCGACGGACATGACCTTCAAGGCCAAGCTCTATGACAACCACCTGGGCAAGTCAGGCAACTTCGGCAAGCCGCGGAACATCAAGGGCAAGCCAGAGGCGCATTTCTCCCTCATGCACTATGCTGGTACGGTGGACTACAACATCCTGGGCTGGCTGCAGAAGAACAAGGACCCCCTCAATGAGACGGTGGTGGGGCTCTACCAGAAATCCGCCCTCAAACTCCTTGCCCTCCTCTTCGCCAACTACGCTGGGGCTGACACAGGTAAGACCCCTCTCCTCTGAGTCCCAGCCCCCCTGCTCTAACCACCAGACCCCACTCCCCTCCCATAACCAGAGAAAGAACCCAGGAGTCCTGGTCTCCCACTACCCTTCCCCCCCACTGTAATCACTAATCCCCATTCCCTTTCTGATGGGTGTGGGTCTCTCTCCCTCACAGCCCATGAAGGTGGGAAGGGGAAAGGATCAAAGAAGAAGGGTTCATCTTTCCAGACGGTGTCAGCACTGCACAGGGTAAGGGGATCCAGGGGCAGGTGGCTGAGGTAGGGTTCTGATCTCCTGTAGGATCAACTCTGCCAGAGGAGATTCCTAACAGACCCTCTTTGTCCCTCTCTCTTTCTTGTTCTCTCTTCTTTGCTTCTCCTTGATTCTTGCTTTCTCATTCTATCCATCTTTTTTCCTCCCTTTCTGTCTCATTCCATCCATCTGTTTTTCTCTCTGTGTTTCATTCTGTTCACCTCTTTCTTTCTTTCTTTCTTTCTTTCTTTCTTTCTTTCTTTCCATTCCCCCCGCCTCTTTTTGCCTCATTCTCTTTATCCATCCGTCCCGCCTTTTCTGTCCTGTTCTCTCCATCTGTCTCCCCCCCCTCCCCAGGAGAACCTGAACAAGCTGATGACAAACCTGCGCTCAACTCACCCCCACTTTGTCCGCTGCATCATCCCCAATGAGACAAAGTCTCCAGGCACGTGATCCCCCCGGCGGGGAGGGGAAATCACAGGCTCCATGGTTGCCCAGGGCTGTTCAAAGGGAGGGGGCATGGCTAAGGACTGGAGGGCGGTCCTGAAGGGGTAGGGGCATGGCTAAGGGGAGAGGGGTATGGCTAAGGGCTGAAGGCTAAATGATGAGAGGGTGGGGAGTATGTTTGCATTGTTTGTCCTGTCTGTGTTGCCTTCCATCCCTCCCCAGAGGTGAGGGGACTTGGCTAAAGGAGAGGGGCAGGGCTAAGAGGAAG
Source organism: Dermochelys coriacea (assembly GCF_009764565.3). Taxonomy (NCBI): domain Eukaryota; kingdom Metazoa; phylum Chordata; order Testudines; family Dermochelyidae; genus Dermochelys; species Dermochelys coriacea. The sequence goes on from NC_050080.1 coordinate 38,702,755, forward strand.
TGGGGCGTGTTCATTTTTTGCATAAATTATCCACTCTCCATTTCTCCCTATGGCTGAGGGGTGTGATTAATGGGAAAATGGGCATGACTGCATGTGATGGGGGCATGGTTTATAGATTGGGCCCCCCTTCCACACCTGTCCCTACCTAAAGGGCAGAGTGGGTATGGTCTAATGGGCATACATTGCCCCCCACCCAAATCAACCCCGCCCCAAAGGAGCCGGGCAGGGCTACGGGCACAGGGGCATGGCTCAGTGGGAAGGGGCAGGGCCTTTATTTGCATGAATAAAGCTCCCTATCCACACCCTCTCCAGAGGCAAGGGACATGGCCAAGAGGTAAAGGCAGGGCCTGTAGCTGCCAGGCTCCAACCCTTTCTATCACTAACCTCCCTGTTTTCCCGCCCCCAGGGGTGATGGACAACCCCCTGGTGATGCACCAGCTGCGCTGTAACGGGGTGCTGGAGGGCATCCGCATCTGCAGGAAGGGCTTCCCCAACCGCATCCTCTACGGGGACTTCAGACAGAGGTGGGTCTGCTCCCCCCCAGGGCACTGCTTCAGGGGAAGCTGGCAGCATCAGAGTGAGGGCGCACTACTCCAGGGGAAGCTCACAGTGCCAGGGTGAGGGCGCACTGCTCCAGGGGAAGCTCACAGTGCGAGAGTGAGGGGGCACTGCTCCAGGGGAAGCTGGCAGCATAAGGGTGAGAGGGCACTGCTGCAGGGGAAGCTCGCAGCATCAGGGTGAGGGGGCATTGCTGCAGGGGAAGCTAGCAGCATCAGGGTGATGGGGGCACTGCTGCAGGGGAAGCTCACAGCACCAGGGTGAGAGGGCACTGCTGCAGGGGAAGCTGGCAGTGTCAGGGTGAAGGGGCACTGCTGCAGGGGAAGCTGGCAGCGTCAGGGTGAGGGGGCACTGCCATAGGGGAAGCTCGCAGCATCAGAGTGAGGGGCACTGCTGCAGGGGAAGCTTGCAGCATCATGGTGAGGGGGCACTGCTCCAGGGGAAGCTCACAGCGTCACAGGACGGGCTCAGAGATCCAGGTCTCTAATGATCCCCTGCCCCCAGGTACCGTATCCTGAACCCAGCGGCCATCCCCGAGGGCCAGTTCATCGACAGCCGCAAGGGGGCAGAAAAGCTGCTTGGCTCCCTCGAGATCGACTCCAGCCAGTACAAATTCGGGCACACCAAGGTGAGGGGGAGGAGCTTGTGTGGGTGTGCAGAGCCTGTGGGGGGCAGGGTCCCAGCTAGCCACACCCCCAGGGACCAGGGACCATACAGTTGTGCCAGCATTAGGGGGCGCTGGGCCTTGGGGGTCCTAGCCTGGTGCAAGGGGTCATTGGACTGTGGGTGTCCCAGCCTGGTGCAAGGGGCCGCTAGGCTGATGTACATATTTCACTGGCTGTCCCAGGTGTTCTTCAAGGCCGGGCTGCTGGGGCTGCTGGAGGAGATGCGGGATGAGCGGCTCGCCCGGATCATCACCCGCATCCAGGCCCAGTCCCGGGGCCTCCTCTCCCGCATTGAATTCAAGAAGATCTTGGAACGCAGGTAGGGTGGGGTGCTAAGGCGTCAGAGGAGCCGTTGTTGTTGTAGGAAAGCTCGCAGCCATTTCCGGCTGGGGCACTGCTGTGTGGAAGTTCACAGCTCCAGCTCATGTGGCCTCCCTCCCTGCCAGGGACGCCCTGCTGGTTATTCAGTGGAACATCCGGGCCTTCATGGGGGTGAAGAACTGGCCCTGGATGAAGCTCTACTTCAAGATCAAGCCACTCCTGAAAAGCGCTGAGACGGAGAAGGAGATGCAGGTGAGATCAAAGAGTGGGAGCAGGAGCTGCAGTGGGCCTGGGGAACTGGATTAACTGGAAGAGCTCAGAAGATAGAGATGGGCGCTAGGCCCATGGCAATTGCATGAGGGTCTAATTCAGCTGTGACAGAGGTAGGCTCTAGGTCAAATGCAAGTCAGTCATGTCAACCGTTTGCAGAGTTGGGTTCTAGGTTAATGCAACAAACTTGGGTTCTTGTTTAACGCAACCTCTGGTGGGTTCTAGATAGAGATGGGTTCTAGATCCCTAGATGGGTTCTAGGTTGGGTTGAATTGATTGGTACGAGGGACTGCGTTCTAGGTCAAATTAGCCTGTAGTTGTGATCTAGGCCATCTGGAACTGTTTGATTTGATAATCTGGGTTCTAGGTCACATGCAGCTTCAGCTGCATTCTAGTTCAGTTGGGTCTATTCAGTTTGAGGAGCTGGGTTCGGGGTTAGCTGAAGTTGGCTTCAGGGATGTGTTCTAGATCATATACTACCAGCGGCTGGGTTCTTGGTCAACTGGAACTACTTAGGAAAAGGAGCTGGTAGCTAGGCCAAATGCAAGACACAACTTTGTTCTAAGCCACTAAACCCTCAGCTGGTTTCTAGGTTAACTGGAACCATTTGGGGAATTTATTTGGCTTCTAGGTCAAACGTAGCTGCTCAGAAGAAAGAACTGAAGGCAGCCCAATGCAGATGGCTGCTCACCTGGGATGGTGGGTTCAGTTCTGGTTTCACTCAGGCAGTGGAAATTATTTTTCTCAAGGGGAGATGGAAAAGATTAACTGTTTAGCATAGCTGTAGATTGGGTGGATGGATGAATCTTGCAGAGGGAGGGATGGATGGATATTACAAAGGAAGGGGGAGATATATATGTGGCCAGATGGATGGGTTCATAGATAAATACTGCTAGATGGGCTCATTGCTCTGGTCCAGGGTAGTGAAGTGGGGTGAGATGGGGCAATACTGGCCTATATGTTCCTTTTGGTCTAATCTTTCCCCTGCCCCTGTGCAGACCATGAAGGAAGAGTTCGGGCGCCTGAAGGAGGCGCTAGAGAAGTCGGAGGCCCGGAGGAAGGAGCTGGAGGAGAAGATGGTCTCTCTGCTGCAGGAGAAGAATGATCTCCAGCTGCAAGTGCAGGCTGTGAGTGATGGAAGCATTCCTCCCCCTGACCCCTCTGGGCCCATGGTTAGAGAGGTTGGGTTGAGGAGCCTCAAGGCTGATTGGGCCATGAATGATGGAGATCCCCCAGTTTTAATCCTCCCTGACACCCATGGAGGAGCTCCAACTTCTGCCCTGTAGGCTTATAAGAAGGGATTCCCCTATCCTTGAACCCCATGCTTCACCTCTCAACCTATCACACTCTTTCTTTCCTTCGTTCTCTCCATCTTTTTCTTCTTTCCTTTCAGGAGCAAGACAATCTTGCAGATGCTGAGGAGCGCTGCGACCAGCTGATCAAGAACAAGATCCAGCTGGAGGCCAAGGTGAAAGAGCAGACGGAGCGGCTGGAAGACGAAGAGGAGATGAATGCTGAGCTGACAGCCAAGAAGAGGAAGCTGGAGGACGAGTGCTCGGAGCTCAAGAAGGACATTGACGACCTGGAGCTGACCCTGGCCAAGGTGGAGAAGGAGAAACATGCGACAGAGAACAAGGTGAGGGCAGAGACGGGAGTTTGATTTGTGATAAGTGGCTTCAAGACTATTGCGGTTGAGTGGTATCAAGGCTAGTTGGACTGAGGAGAGTTGCCACAAGGTTGGTTGGGTTGGGTTGGATTTCGTGGCCTGAGACCTGTTTAGACTGAGAGTTCTCAAGATTGGCTGGGTTGGTACAGTGGCCACTAATCTCCAACATTGAGCTTCTCCCATTGGGCCACCCTATATCTAAACTCACCTGATTTATCTACTTGCAGGTGAAGAACCTGACAGAAGAGATGGCCGGGCTGGATGAGATAATAGCCAAGCTGACCAAGGAGAAGAAGGCCCTGCAGGAGGCCCATCAGCAAGCGCTGGATGACCTACAGGCCGAGGAGGACAAGGTCAATACCTTGAGCAAAGCCAAGGTCAAGCTGGAGCAGCAGGTGGACGATGTAAGTACCAGCAGCCTGGGGATAGGGCTAAGGAGCTAGATGGCATTACTGATACGTTATTAGTTACTCACCTTACACTCCTTAGACTCTGGGGGATGTTGTGTCTGGAGAGGTTATCTCTGAGGGATCCAAGTGGGGGTCCAGGGAGGGTGCCTGGGGGGATCACAGAGCAGAATGTCTCAGATGGAGGGCGATGCATCACTGGGGGGTTTCCCACTAAAAATGTCCTGTTGAGCAGACCCCGGGTTCCTGGGTTAATTTTCTTTCTCTCTCTCTCTCTCTCAGTTGGAGGGCTCCTTGGAGCAGGAGAAGAAGATCCGCATGGACCTGGAACGGGCCAAGAGGAAGCTGGAAGGGGATTTGAAACTGGCCCAGGAGAGCATCATGGACCTGGAGAATGACAAGCAGCAGCTGGACGAGAAGCTGAAAAAGTAGGGGCCTCCTTGTGTCACCTCTTTGCTCTAACCCCTAGACACCACTCCCTCCAGAGCCAGGGGTAGAACCCAGGAGTCCTGGCTCCCAACCTCCCACTCTAACCACTAGACCCCACTCCCCTCCCAGAGCCAGAAAGAGAACTTGTTTTCTGTCTCCTTCAGGAAAGACTTTGAGCTCAGCGCGCTGAATGCCCGGATCGAGGATGAGCAGCTGATAGCTGCCCAGCTCCAGAAAAAGCTCAAAGAGCTACAGGTGAGGCAGGCTGGCTTGTATATCACCAGAGTTGGGGTACAGAAATGCTCCCCACCTAGCTGGGCTGGTAGCGGGATGATCTCAGTGCTCATCTCCTCTCCAATCTTTACTCTGTGTTGCTTGCGGTTACCTCCACAATCCCTCCCCTCCTTTCTCTCCAGTCTAGAATTAGGAGGGAGGAGCTCATTGAAAGTCTAGAACCAATAGAGACATTGAGGGTCCCCTCTTTTGTGTCTCGGGAAAATTCTCTTCCTCTCTGCTGTAGAACAGCGTGCCCCAAAAGGGAGAAGATCTCATATCAGTCTGAGCCGATGCTCCTTTGCTTCTAGAACTTAGACTACTTTTATAATGATCTAGAACATCTATGTGTTTTATTTGGCACAGTGGGGTCTTGATCTGTTTAAAGAAATTGGTTATCTGAGCTCTCTCCTGATTGAACAGGGAATCTCCAGAACTCATATTATTCCTTCCCTGTTCTAGAATGTCCACCAGTCGCTTTCAACATTGGGTGCTCTAGATGCTGCTAAGGTCACTTGCTTCTAGAGCCTCCACCAACACATGCTTTCCCTGATCTAGAACATCTACATTCTGTCCTTTGGAGCTGCATGTTGTAGACCCAGTTCAGATCCTTTAAAGTGGCATAGCCAGGTGGAAAAAACAGGGGGAGCAGAGATAAAAAAGGCACTGCCCCCTGGTACTCACCTGGCGGCACTCTGGGTCTTCAGCAGCACTTTGGCATCGGGTCCTTCACTCGCTCCGGTCTTCTGCACTAAGGACAACCCCCCACCCCCGCCACCGCAATGCCGCCGAAGACCGGAGCGAATGAAGGACCCGACGCCAAAGTGATGCTGAAGACCCAGAGCGCCGCCAGGTGAGTAAAAATTTAAAAGGCGCCAAAGAATTAAAAAGGCACCACTTCTGCTCGGTAGGGGAGCGGCCGCTGCCCTGATGCCCCCCATAGCTATGCTACTGGTCCTTTACTTCTGGAACCCAAAGGATTCTTTCCCATGACCTAGGATGTCTACATGCTGTATGTGAAACTGGGTGTCTGAGATCTGGCTAATGACCTTTATTTCCTAGAACTTTTCTATTGTATCTAGCATATGTCATGTTCTAGATTTGGCTGAGGATCTTTGCTCCTCTATCCCACGTGTTCCTGACTGCTCTAGAATGTGTGGTGTTCTTGGTCTGTCTAAGCCCATGGGTCTCTCTCCGGCTGCAGGCGCGCATCGAGGAGCTGGAGGAAGAGCTGGAGGCGGAGCGCACGGCCCGGGCCAAGGTGGAGAAGCTGCGCTCGGACCTGTCGCGAGAGCTAGAGGAGATCAGTGAGCGGCTGGAGGAGGCCGGCGGCGCCACCTCGGTGCAGATCGAGCTGAACAAGAAGCGGGAGGCGGAGTTCCAGAAGATGCGGCGGGACCTGGAGGAGGCCACGCTGCAGCACGAGGCCACGGCCGCCACCCTGCGCAAGAAACACGCCGACTCGGTGGCCGAGCTGAGCGAGCAGATCGACAACCTGCAGCGTGTCAAGCAGAAGCTGGAGAAGGAGAAGAGCGAGCTCAAGCTGGAGCTGGACGACATCAGCTCCAACTTGGAGCAACTGCTCAAAGCCAAGGTGCCCAGGGGGCAGGCCCACGGAGGGGGAGGGGCCATGGGTAGTGGGAGGGGCTACGGATGGAGGGCCGATCATCGCTGTGAGGGCAGCATCAGTGGGGGAGGAGCCACTTCCTCCTACTTAGAACCAGTGCTCATGAGAGCCAGGCAAAGGCAGGGAGGCGGGGCCGAAGCTAGTGGGCAGGGCCAGTGCGGCAGTGGGAGGTGCCTCTCTTTCTGCCACCCTCCTGTCTTTCGGGGTCTCCTTTTCCTGTTGCTCCTTCATTCTTCCCCTCTTCCTCCCCTTCACCACCCCAATGTCTCCTCCTCCCCAGGCCAACCTGGAGAAGCTGTGCCGGACAGTGGAGGATCAGATGAATGAACACAGGACCAAGTCCGAGGAGGGGCAGCGCATGGTGAATGACCTCACTACCCAGCGTGCCAAGCTCCAGGCTGAGAATGGTGAGTGGGGAAGCCCTGCCCTGCCCCCCTGGGATGCCCCCATCCCCCTACACCCCTGGGACCCTGCACCACTGGTATCCCCTGCAAATCTGGGACCCCCCCTCTCTGACCCCATGCCCCTGGGACTCCCCCACCTGCCCCTGAGAGCCCTGCTGCATCCTTCTGACCACTGCATGAGGGATGTGCCCTCTGGGAGCCCCCTCCTTACCCCCCATGTCCCCTCCCTCCCCCCTGCACCCCACATGCCACGCACGAGCCCCTGAGCCCTGTAACCCTCCTCCCCGCCCTCTGCCCCTCCCTGGGGGACCTCCCAAGAGCTCTCTCCCAACCCCCTGCACTCCATATGATGGATCCTCCCTCCACACCTCTAGGAGCCCCCCTCATGGCCCCCATGCACGGGGGTGGGGGATGCGGGGTCCTTGCGGAGGATGGTTCCCTATTCTTCTCCTTCTGCCCTGCGCCCAGGCGAGCTGGCCAGGCAACTGGATGAGAAGGATGCACTGGTCAACCAGCTGACACGGGGGAAGCTGACATACACCCAGCAGCTGGAAGATCTCAAGAGACAATTGGAGGAAGAGGCCAAGGCAAGGCTGGGCTGGCAGGGGGCTGCAGGTCGCGGGTGAGGTGCACCGGTAGAGCTGGGAGTGGGGGGAGCCCAGGGCTGGGCCAGCAGGGGGCTGTGGTCAGGAGTGACCACAGAGCTGGGGTGGGGGCAGGACTGGGCTACCAGGGGCTGCAGGTTAGGAGTGAGGGGCACCGGCAGATCTGAGGAGCCCAGGGCTGGGCTAGCAAGGGGCTGCGGGTCGGGAGTGAGGGGCACCAGCAGAGCTGGGCGGGGAGCCCAGGGCTGGGCTAGCAGGGGCTGCGGGTCAGGAGTGAGGGGCACCGGCAGATCTGAGGAGCCCAGGGCTGGGCTAGCAGGGGGCTGCGGATTGGGAGTGAGGGGCACCAGCAGAGCTCTTCATCCCCCGCCCCAGGCGAAGAACGCCCTGGCCCATGCGCTGCAGTCAGCCCGGCACGACTGCGACCTGCTGCGGGAGCAGTACGAGGAGGAGACGGAGGCAAAGGCCGAGCTGCAGCGCTCGCTCTCCAAGGCCAATTCCGAGGTGGCGCAGTGGAGAACCAAGTACGAGACGGACGCCATCCAGCGGACGGAGGAGCTGGAGGAGGCCAAGTGAGTGCCGGGCAACTTTCCCTCTCACCGTCCCCTTCCCTGCCTTCCCCCCGTCCTGGGAACTTGTCTAGAATGCTGTAGAACCAACTGGAACATGAGGATCCCATGTGGCAGGCCCGTGTTTTGGATGTTTTCTGCTGGGGACTTGTCTAGAGCAGTCTAGAACCCTTCCACTGCCCCGTGCTTCCATTCCTCTTTTCTTTCCCCCCTCATTCAATCCCTCCTTTTTTCTTTTTGTTCCCTTGTTCTTTTATCTTTTTGTACAGTCTGTTATTCTTTTGTTCTTTTTTCTTTCATCCGCTCCTCGTTTCTATCATTCATTCTTCCTTTTTTCCTTTCATTCTCGTTTGTTCTGTCATTTTTTTTCTTTCTTTCTGTTGTTCTTTCATTCCCTGTTTTGTTTGTTCTGTCTTCCCATCTCTCTTGCTTCCTTTCTTTCTGTTGGCTTTTCATTTGTTTGTTCTTTCATCCGCCTGCTCTTTTTTCCTTTCATACTTTTTCATTCTTTTGTTCCTTCTTTCACTCCTGTTTTTTATTGTTTGTCTCGTTCTTTGTCTTTTCCTTTCATCTTCCTGTTTTTTCCTTCTTCTTGTCCTGTCTTTCAGTTCATTCTTTCTTCCTGATTGTTTGTTCTTCCTGTTCATTCTTGTTTATCCTTTCCTTTCCTTTAATCCTCTCTTATGCTTGGTTCCACATTCCCACCTTCTCTCCTATTTCCTTCCATCTTGCCTGAAGTGCAGGTGTGTGTGTCTCTCTCTATTCCCCAGCATGGACCAGAAACTCTTTTTGCCTTGAATGGTCTAGAACATAAGGTTCCCATGCATCCGGCCAGTGTCTTGGTCATGTACAGCTGGGAGATTGTCTACAATGGTCTAGAGCAGTCTAGAATATAAGAATCCCACATGTCAAGCCAGTGTCTTGGTGATTTTCTACGGGGAACTTGTCTAGAATGGTCTAGACCATCAGGCCAGTGTCACGGGCATTTTTCTGCTGGGAATCCCCCATAACTCCAAGGCCCAGGGAGGTGGGGAAGAGCCCAAGTTGCTCTTCAGTGACTGATGTCTGTCACCCCCCGGTGGCAGGAAGAAGCTGGCGCAGCGGCTGCAGGAGGCGGAGGAGGCTGTGGAGGCTGTGAATGCCAAGTGCTCGTCGCTGGAGAAGACCAAGCACCGGCTGCAGAATGAGATCGAGGACCTGATGGTGGACGTGGAGCGGTCGAACGCCGCCGCAGCTGCCCTGGACAAGAAGCAGAGAAACTTCGACAAGGTGGGGCTGGGGCGGGGAGAGAGAGAGAGAGAATGGAGGGGTGGATGGATGGAGTAGAGCAAAGAAATAATGAAGCAAGGTCAAAGGAAGACAGAAAAAAACAAAATTAAAGAAATTAAGCATGAATTAAATACAGCCGAGGAAAGAAAGAAAGAAAGAAAGAAGGTAGAACCGCAGAAAAATTGAATACAAAGCCCAAAAAAAATTAAATAAAATCAAGGAAGGAAGGAAGGGATAAAACAGAGTGAATGAATGAATAGATCAAAGAAAGACTAAAAGGAAGGAAATAAAGAAGAAAACAGAGCACAGAAGGAATGAAATAGAGCCAAGGAAAGAAAGAAGCAAAACCAAATATAAATAAAATAGAGCAAAAAAATGGAAAGAAAGTAAAAATGAACTAGAGGGAAGGAGCCAAAGAATGAGAGACTGAAGCACAGCCAACAAATAAAAGAAAGAATGAGAGAGCCAAAGAAAAATTGAATAAAAAGCCAATGCACAAATGAATGAAACAGAGCAAAGAGGGAATTAAGTGGAGGCAAAAAATAGAGTGAAAAATGGAAAGAAAACAAAATAGAGAGCTAAATAAAGAACGAGTGAATGAAACAGAGCCAAAGAATGAATGAAATAGAGCCAAGGAAGGCAAAAAATAGTTTTTGGCAACCAACAATTGGGTATTTTTCAGCAGAAAACATTCAGATTTGGGTTGCTAAGAGGTGAAAAATATTTTGTTTCCCTGAAAAGTCAACATTTCCACCCCGCTCCCATCTCCTTCTCCTTTCGGAGATAGGGGGACCAGATCCGTAATATCTCAGAGCTTACTAGGTGACTTGATCGTGGTCTACAAGGATCTACCTAGGCAAGAGTTTTCTGGTAGGGCTCTCTTGAATCTCAATGCCTAAAGGAGAATGAGACCCAGTGGCTGGAATCTGAAGCACGACATGTTCAGACTAGAAATAAGGTGCAAATTTTTCATGGGCACAGAAATTAACCCTTAGAACAGCCAGCCTAGGCTGACGGTGGCTTCTCTGTCACTTGGCATCTTTAAATCAAGAACCAGCATCTCTTAAGACATGTTCTAGCTCAGTTGTCAGATATGGGCTGGAGACATGGGTGACTGGGCTTAGAATCTATGGAAATGGGGAGAGACAGAGGAAAGGGAAAGCAGGAAGGAATGAAAAGCTAGAGGAAGGGAGAGAGAAGGGAGAGGGGCCCAGAGCAGGGAGTTTTCTCCATTGGAGTGACTCTCTCACCCCTCACATCTCCCCAGATCCTGTCCGAGTGGAAGCAGAAGTTCGAGGAGTCGCAGACAGAGCTGGAGTCCTCGCAGAAGGAGGCGCGGTCGCTCAGCACCGAGCTCTTCAAGCTGAAGAACGCCTACGAGGAGTCGCTGGAGCATCTGGAGACCTTCAAGAGGGAGAACAAGAATTTACAGGGTGAGACTCCCCGTCCCATTCCCCGGCACCCCCTGCCCCCACTCCCTGCAGCACAACGCCCACTGGCCCCAGGCTGGGGTAGGACAATCTCCCACCCTAGCCATGACCCGCCTCCAGCTTAGCGCGGTCTCTCTCCCCGCGCAGAGGAGATCTCGGACCTGACGGAGCAGCTGGGAACCAGCGGCAAAACCATCCATGAGCTGGAGAAGGTGCGGAAGCAGCTGGAGGCTGAGAAGTTGGAGCTGCAGGCGGCACTGGAGGAGGCTGAGGTGAGGGGCACGGCCAAGCACTCTTTCCCAGAGCCATATGGGGGTCAGCCAGGAACATTCCCCCCTCCCCCGCCCAGCACCAGCTCTGCCTATTCTGATTTCATTTTCCCTCTCTCTATTTCCAACCCTTTCCCTGGTCTTCCCCTTTCATCCACCCTTGCTTTTTTTACTCATTCTTTTCTTCTGTCTGCCACTTGTTCAATTCTTCCTTGAATATATTCTCTCTTTCTGTCTGTCTGTTTGTCTCTTTCTTTCTTTCTTTCTTTCTTTCTTTCTTTCTTTCTTTCTTTCTTTCTTTCATGTATTAATCTCTCTCTCTCTCTCACACACTCTCTTTTCTCTCACTTATTCATCCTTCCCCCCTTCCACCTCCTAGGCCTCTCTGGAGCACGAGGAGGGGAAGATCCTGAGGGCCCAGCTGGAGTTTAGCCAGTTCAAGGCAGATTTCGAGCGGAAGCTGGCGGAGAAGGACGAGGAGATGGAGCAGGCCAAGCGCAACCACCTGCGGGTGGTGGATTCGCTACAGACCTCGCTGGACGCCGAGACGCGCAGCCGCAACGAGGCACTGAGGGTCAAGAAGAAGATGGAGGGTGACCTCAACGAGATGGAGATCCAGCTGAGCCACGCCAACCGCATGGCGGCTGAGGCCCAGAAACAAGTCAAGCTGCTGCAGGGATTGCTCAAGGTACCTCCAGGGGGTGCTATGCTGTGCCCAATGGTTCCCTGTTTCCCAGCCTGGTCCTAGGGGGTGCTGTGCTGTGAAGGGGGGGTCTGGCCATGCCCTGTCTCCCCACTCATGACCTGTTTCCCTCCACCCCAGGACACCCAGATCCAGCTGGACGACGTCATCCGGGCCAATGAGGACCTGAAGGAGAACATTGCCATTGTGGAGCGGCGGAACAACCTGCTGACGGCTGAGCTGGAGGAGCTCCGGGCCGTGGTGGAGCAGACAGAGCGTGCCCGGAAACTGGCCGAGCAGGAGCTGATAGAAGCCAGCGAGAGAGTCCAGCTGCTCCACACTCAGGTGAGAGAATTGGGACCCCTGACATCTGACCCCTGCATTGGAACCCCCTTTGGGCCACTGCAGAGAACCTGGCCCCAGCAGCGGTTCCCATCACTGACCCATGTGGGCTTCCCTGTTCATTCACAACAGGAGCCTAGAACATTGACACTGTCCTGTTGGGTCTGGAGAGTGAGCTAGAACATGACAGCCATAATCTAGAGTGTGGGTGCTGCCGTGTTGGGGTTGGATTGTAATCCAGAACCTGAACAGCACTTTGGTTGCTCTGGGAAGTGGTCTAGAGCATCAATACTGCCATTTGTGTGTCTGGATAACCATTTAGAATGTGATTGCCACTTGATTTATTCTGGATAATAGTCTAGAATATCCACTCTGTCTGGAAAACAACCTAGCACAAGATCACAATCATATGGGCTTCCCTGTTCATTCACAACAGGAATGGTTTTGGGTGATGCTCTCGAACATGGCTAGAGTTCAGCACATTCTGGATAGTAGTCTAGAAGATGGCCATTGCCAAGTTCATTCAGAGTAGTCATCGAGAACAAGGTGTCCATTTATTTGTTCTGGATATACTCTGAAATATAAACATCATTTTATTTGATCTGAATAATCATCTAGAAGTTTCGTCTGACTAAGAGTCTAGAACATGACATGTTTTGAGTCATGTGATAGTCTAGAATATGTGTATAATATGGCCAATGTCCTGATTGCTTGGGGAAAATTGTCTAGAACTTGTCTCGGTCAGGTAAAATAACATTCTGAAATGGGATCACTGCACCATTTGGTTGGGGCAATAATGTAGAACATTTGGGTGGGGTGGCAGTCTAGAATATGATAATTACTCCTTTTGTGCAAATAATAGTCTATAATATGCCCATTTTGAGTGGAATAAGTCTAGAAAATAGTCACTGTTCTGTGTGTGAGAGACAAGAGTCTCTTGTTTGTCTGGTGCCTGTACTCCACCAGCTGGTTTTACGCCAGTCTAGAACCTGGGTCTCAACAACCACCCCTTGATCCCATTTAATTCAAGATCAAGGGGCTAGAACATTTTAGGGAGTGGCATTTGTCCCAGAGAGGCAAATCTAGAACAGACCTGCCAGCATGGGGTTCTAACCCACCAGGGAAGGAGCTCAGATGGCCCTGATCCTGAGCTGTTGGGAAATCATGTCTAGATCTGATGGAACAATGCCGCCTCTGAGCTTATCTCCCTTCACCCACTGATCTAGAACACCAGCCTGATCAACCAGAAGAAGAAGATGGAGGCAGATCTGTCCCAGCTGCAGACAGAGGTGGAGGAGGCTGTGCAGGAGTGCAGGAATGCCGAGGAGAAGGCCAAGAAAGCCATCACCGACGTGAGTGCGAGGGAATGGGACACGGGGCCTTTCCCCTCCCACAGGCGCCGGCTCTGATCTGGCCTCAGAGTGGGGGGACTGGCTGTCTCAGGGGGGCAGGGAATGATTTTTCTTTCTGGCCGGCAGGCGGCGATGATGGCAGAGGAGCTGAAGAAGGAGCAGGACACCAGCGCCCACCTGGAGCGGATGAAGAAGAACATGGAGCAGACCATCAAGGACCTGCAGCTGCGGCTGGATGAGGCTGAGCAGCTGGCCCTCAAGGGTGGCAAGAAGCAGCTGCAGAAGCTGGAGGCGCGAGTCCGGGAACTTGAGAATGAGCTGGAGTCGGAGCAGAAGCGCAATGTGGAAAGCATCAAGGGCCTGCGCAAGTCAGAGCGGCGCATCAAAGAGCTCACCTACCAGGTACCGCCGGGAGGGGGTGGGTCTGGAAACAAGACAAGCTGCAGATCTTGCAATCCAGAATACAAATGGTATGATCCAGAACACAAGTTGCATGCCTCAGAACACAATGCATGCTCTAGAACCCGAAGTGCATGCCCCAGAACTTGCAGTCTAGAACATGAGTTGTCTGGCATGGAACACAAGTAGCCCCCAAACATGCTACATATGCTCTAGAACATAAGACACGTGTCACAGACTCACAGGTCGTGCCCATTCTTGGCCCCGTGCAGTCCCTGGGAGGAACCCCCTTCAGTGTGACAGCCCTTCTTGGGGGTCCACTCTCTCGTGGGGTTAAGACCTTCCACCTCCTGGAACTGCATCTCTCTGAGCCCATCCTCCACTTCGTCACAACATGTCCCAGGGCATGTACAGTCCTATCCGGAACATAATCCTAGCTGTTCTGAATTGCAAATACCTGGCTTCTGACCGTTCCACACTAGGACTTGAGCATTGCACTCAAGACACATACTACAGAATTGATTGCCTGGTCTATAACATCTTACTAATCATTTTAGACCTAGGTGAGCACGTCCTGTTCCAGAAACCTCTGCACCAGAACACAAGCTATCTACTCGAGAACGTGGGACATGTAGCACAGAACATAACCTGATCTATGCTCGACCATAGATGACCTAGAGTCATAGATCCAAGGCCAGAAAGGATCACTGAGGCCATCTACCCAGATCTCCTGTATATTACAGGCCATAGACTTCCCTCACTTGTTCTAGAATAATATGTTCTAGAGTGTAGCACACCCATTAGCTCTGTGTTCCACAGCCAAATTCAAGAACACCATTCATTCCATAGTCTCGAACCCTGCATGAAATTCCCATGTGTTACCCCCATATTATACAATAACACCCTGGAGTATCTCAGCATTTCCAGCCATCATGCTGTTCTAGAGCCAGGCACTTATTCAGTCCTGCTCTAGAACCAACCCCTAACTGGCTTGGCTTTTGGTCTAGAACATGGTGGATCTAGAAACCATCACCCCTCCCCTTGGCTTTTTTAATTCTAGATCGAGGGTGCTCCAGCAGCCCTTGAGTTTTAGACAGGTCTAGAATAATTGTGGGGCTCTTTTGTTCCCACCCCCACTTCAGGAAACACACGTAGACTTATGGTCACAAACGGAGGTCGGGGTTTAATCCAGCCCCCCATGGTTCTTGAGTAGCTGGGTTCCAGAGCCACTGGCTGAATCCAGGTTTCAGAGTAGCAGCCGTGTTAGTCTGTATTCGCAAAAAGAAAAGGAGTACTTGTGGCACCTTAGAGACTAACAAATTTATTTGAGCATAAGCTTTCGTGAGCTACAGCTCACTTCATCGGATGCATTTGGTGGAAATGTCTCCCCCCTCCCCACCATCTCTCCAGACTGAGGAGGACAGGAAGAATCTGATCCGTCTCCAGGACCTGGTAGACAAACTCCAGCTGAAGGTCAAAGCCTACAAGCGGCAGGCCGAGGAGGCGGTGAGTGTCCAGAACTTCTAGATCCTCCCCATGATGCATTCTGAAATCCAGACCTCCTCCTCCCCCGGGCCCCAGAACCCAGATGGATGGGCAGGTGGACAGTTGTGTGGGTGGATAGGTGGAGAGTTGATGGAAAGGTTGGATGAGAGAATGGATGGATTGTAACCAATCAGTACAGGGAGGCTGGCCCCCTCCTACCCTTCCCTGAGCCCTTATGTTGGAAATCCAGTGGTGAGTAGTTCCACAGGTTAACAAATCCCATATTCTTCTCTGCGTCCCCAATGGGACAGGCACCCCCTGCCTTGGGGCAGTAGCCAGGTAGGTACAGGTGCCTGGCTGTGCTGAATTCTGGGCTGCACTGCAAACCCAGTAGCGGGCAGTTCCACAGGGTAACACCCCAGTTTCTCTCCCCTGGCAGGAGGAACAAGCCAACACCAACCTGGCCAAGTTCCGGAAGGTGCAGCATGAGCTGGACGAGGCGGAGGAGCGGGCTGACATCGCTGAGTCCCAGGTCAACAAGCTGCGGGCCAAGAGCCGGGACATCGGAGCCAAGGTGAGCCATGGATGAGCTGCCCCTCCCCCTCCTCTGACCTCCCCACCCCTTCTTTCCTCTCCTCCCCCATTTCTCCTGTCACCTCTTCTCCCCTCCCTTCTTTCCTCCTCACATCTTTGCCCTCGTATTGACACACTCTCTCTCTCTGTTCTTTTGCAGAAGGGGCTGAACGAGGAGTAACTCCCGTGACCCCCCCCCGCAGGCACCCCTTGGCTGCAACCGACAGACTCTGCCCCCCAACCCACCCCCGTTCTCTGTATATCAGCGTCGGCCCCCATCCCCGCTTCCCAGACTGTAGAATAAAATGCATTGTACAGCTCCGTGCGCTCTGCGTGTGACTTTAAATAAACACTCCCCACAGCATGGTGCCCCCCACTGAGCCCCGCCCCCAGCTCCCCTTGGCACAGCGCCTCCAGGCCTACACACCGGTGTCGTCTCTACCCATAGATGAGTTAAGCGGAGACCAGGCTTTGTCATTGGTATTAGCTGCTCACTAGTGCCAGTGTCAGTATTGCACAATGAACCAGCGGGATGGGGGTGAGAGACGGGATGGGGCATGGATATCACACAGGGAGGGAGGGAGGTTGTGGAGGGAGAGGGGGAGAGGGGGATGGATGTTGTGGAGGGAGAGGGGGGTGGACGGATGGATATCACACAGGGAGGGAGGGATGTTGTGGAGGGAGAGGGGGATGGACGGATGGACATCACACAGGGAGGGAGGGATGTTGTGGAGGGAGAGGGGGATGGACGGATGGATATCACACAGGGAGGGATGGAGGGTAGAATGATTCCTAGATACTGAAGAAGACTGAATAGTTAAATTAGCTCAGACTGAGATAACAAGATTAGCCTGACTAATGTTAACTAAAATCGATGAGAAAAAAACAGATTCAAGGAGATTATGTGTGATGGTGAAATTACCAAATTTAAAGATTGAAATACATCAAAGAAACAGATTAGCTCAAATGTGTGGAGGAATGAATGGCTGTGGATGGGGATGGAGGGATGAATGGCTGTGGATGGGGGGATGTTTGGCTGGGGATGGGGATGGGGATGGGGCAATGGAGGGATGAATGGCTGCATATGGGGATGGGGAATGGGGGGATGAAAGGCTGTGGATGGGGATGGAGGGATGTTTGGCTGGGGATGGAGATTGGGGTATGAAGGGATGGGGATGGAGGGATGTTTGGCTGGGGATGGGGATGGAAGGATGTTTGGCTGAGGATGGCATGGGGGGATGAACGGTTGCGTACATGGTGGGATGGAGAGATCAGAGCCGAAGGGGGAGCGGATGGATGGACACGGTAAAGGGGACAGACACACTGATAGATGTTATAGCTGGGATGATGGGTGGATAAATAACCTCGAGGCAGATTACTAGAGCAGCGCAGATGGCTCAAAATCAAGAGTAGAGAAAAGTGCGTGGCTATAAGGAAGTTGAAAATTTCTGGGAAGGGGTCTATGCAAGGTATCGGCCAGTAGATTCAATGCAGAGCCAGGCGCTCGCCGCCATGCACAGCCGGACGCTGGCTCACATGGCTCATCCTGGAGTTTATCTAGCTCTCTCGAATGTCAGATTAACATAGGTGACACTGGGGCTGGGCCACCCACTTTGTTGCTTGTGTTGGCCAATCTTCTATCTCACCAACCGACCTCATCCCCAGCTCCCTGGATGTCCCCTCCCGTCCCCCGCAATGTCTGGAGGGGTGCCATCCACCACCCTATGGCCTCTTCTCCCCCATTCCCACCTTCCCCACTATGCCAGAAGTGCTGCGGGCCCCCATTTCCTCTCCTCCATTTAAATGAGACTGTTTATTTTCACACTGGTTCCAGGGCTGGACACGGGAAATGAAAAACGGGGCGATACATAGCTATGAAAACTCTCAGCTCACAGTCTGCTAGCTATGGAGATTACAGCAGTTATAGTAGGTTAGTCAAAGTACAGAAATACACCAGATTGGAGTAGGCTTTGGTGTACTGAGTTCACACAGATTAGAATAGTTTAGCGAGACTAAAATCCTCAATGAGAATCTGTTGGCAGCGGTAATGTGGCCGGACTGAGATGAGAGAGACAAGGTGGGTGCAGTGATATCTTGTATGGGACCAACGTCTCTTGGTGAAAGAGACAAACTTGCGAGTTTACGCTGAGCTCTTCCTCACCATAACGTTGGTGAAACTATCTTTCCGGGGATCAGAAGACCTCAGTGGTCCAGTGAAAGATATTTCCTGGCCTACCTTGTCTCTCTAATTATAGTCCATCAGATCCATTATGATAGAGACATTCAACAGATTATAGTCCATAACCACAACATATGATGGATGATGACATACACTGTAGACAGATTATCGTCATTACACAGACTAAAATAGGTGGTTCTGTAAAATATTGGAGTGATTTATGGAACCCAGAGAAGTTACACAGGTTCAATCTATAAAAAGAATGGAGATTGGCCAGTTGGGCTCCACTGGATTAAAGAGAAATGGAAAGGGACCGAAGGGTGCGATTAAATCAGAGATTAGAGGGAAGTCAATATAAATAGAGTCCAGGGTTTAGCAGGGAGTGGGGTGGACAGATTGGTTTATCTGACCGGGATTAGACCAGAGAGGGAGATCAGTCAGAGGGATTAGAGGAAGCTTGATTTGATTAGATGTAAACCTATTTCAAAGGCAAAGGAGGGAGGGAGGAAGCCAGGGAGGGGTGGAAGGCAGATGGAGGGAGGGGTGGATGAAGGGAGGGAGGAAGACAGGGAGGGAGGGTGGATGGAGGGAAGGTGGATGGAGGGAGGGGTGGATAGAAGGGTGGATGGATGGATGGAGGGAGGAAGACGGAGGGTGGATGGAGGGAAGGTGTATCGATGGAGGGGTGGATAGAAGGGTGGATGGATGGGTGGATGGATAGAAGGGTGGATGGAGGGAAGGTGGGTTGATGGATGGATAGAGTGGTGGATGGATAGAAGAGTTGGTGGATGGATGGAGGAAGGGCTGGAGGGATGGATGGATGGAGTGAGGGAGGGAGGGGTGGATGGATTGAGGGGTGGATGGAGGGAAGGTGGATCGATGGAGGGGTGGATAGAAGGGTGGGTGGATGGATGGATGAAGGGGTGGATGCAGGGAAGGATAGAGGGGTGGATGGAGAGAGGGTGGATAGATGGATGGATGGAGGGAGGGAGGGTGGGTGGAGGGAGTTACTGAGTTACTATAGAAAATTCTTTCCTGGGTATCTGGCTGGTGAATCTTGCCCATATGCTCAGGGTTCAGCTGGTCGCCATATTTGGGGTCGGGAAGGAATTTTCCTCCAGGGCAGATTGGAGAGGCCCTGGGGGTTTTTCGCCCTCTTCTGTAGCATGGGGCACGGGTCACTTGCTGGAGGCTTCTCTGCTCCTTGAAGTCTTTAAACCACAATTTGAGGACTTCAATAGCTCAGACATAGGTGAGGTTTTTCATAGGAGTGGGTGGGTGAGATTCTGTGGCCTGCACTGTGCAGGAGGTCGGACTAGATGATCATAATGGTCCCTTCTGACCTTAGTATCTATGAATCTATGGATGGGGGGTGGAGGGATGGATAGACGGGAGGATGGATGGAGGGGTCGAGGGATGGGTGGAGGGAGGGGTGGATGGATTGAGGGGTGGATAGAAGGGTGGATGGATAGAAGAGTGAACAGAAGGATGGATAGAGGGAAGGTAGATGGATGAATGGATAGAGAGGAGGGTGGATGATGGATGGATAGAAGAGTTGATGGATGGAGGGGTGGATGGATAGAAGAGTGAACAGAAGGATGGATAGAGGGAAGGTAGATGGATGAATGGATAGAGAGGAGGGTGGATGATGGATGGATAGAAGAGTTGATGGATGGAGGGGTGGATGGAGAGAGGGTGGAGGGATCGATAGAAGGGAGAATGGGTGGATGGGTGGATGGATGGATAGAAGGGTGGATGGATGGATGGAGGGGTCAAGGGAGGGGTGGATGGGCACAAACACAGTCTGGATTACTATAAATCAGAACATACGGACTGGAGCTGAAGGACCAGAAAGGCGGCGGGCCCGGGATGGCGCCGGGCAGGCTGAGGGGAGCTGGGTGCAGAGTCTATGCCTGGGGTGCGGCTGCCCCATCTGTCCCTCTTCTGTGCCTTCCCCCCAGGCTGGGGAAGCAGATACGCCCCCCTCTATCTATCCCCATGTGCCTCCTGCATCCATCCCCCCCCATCCATCTGTCTATCAGTCTATCCTAGAAAGCTCCGAATCCCCACAGGGGCTCCCCCTAATGTCCAGACCCCAGACTGCCCCCCCTCCCCCCCGTTCTGATGGCTGCCCTGGGGGATGACAGGGAAATGGGACCCAGGAGTCCAGGAGGAGGCTCAGGGATCATCAGAGTGATTCCCAGTGGAGGCTCTGTCTGTCTGTCTCCCGTCGGCCCCCCGACACCCCATGGACCCACCTTCTTCTTCGCTGCTATAGCCTGGACTGTACTGGATGGGGGGGGCAGGAGTCCAGCAGCTGTTAACCCTTTCCTGGATGTGTGCCTGTTTTCCCTACTCTCTCCTGCAGGTCTTTTCCCTCCCCCACAGGCTGGAGGGGGGAGCAGCAAGTGGGAGGGGACCCCGAGACTGGGGACTCCTAAGCTCCCCACCAAGGTTCACCCCTCTTGTGCCCCCCAGCCCAGCCTCCCACAATCCCCCTTCACCCCTCCCCTTCCCCCCCCGACATTGACTCCCCACCTGTTCTGCCCTATACAACCCCTCATCGCTCCCTGGCTGTGCCCTCCCTCCTCCTCTCCCGCCCCACTGCCAGCCCCTCACATTCTCTCCCCAGCCCCCCGCCCTACACAACCCTCATTCCATCCCCCAATCCCCCACCCCGTATGTCCCCTCCCCACCTGTCCTCCTCCTGCAGCCCCCACTTCTCTCCACCCCCTCAGCCCCGCCCTTTCCCCATCGCCCCAGGATCCTCCTCCCCCCCAGCTGTCACCTCCTTCACCCCTCACCAGGGAAAGTATTTCACTGACGTCAATGGAGGCGCCAACTCCAGCAGGTGAAACCACTGTGACACCCCCCGAGGCCCCATGGCCCACGGTGCCCCCTCACTCCCGACCCACAGCCCCTGCAAGCCCAGCCCTGCAACCCTGCTCTACCGGTACCCCTCACTCCCGACCCGCAGCCCCCCTGCCAGCCCAGCCCTGCCGGTGCCCCTCACTCCCAACCCGCAGCCCCCTGCCAGCCCAGCCCTGCCCCCCCCACCCTGCCGGTACCCCTCACTCCCGACCCGCAGCCCCCGTTATTGCCAGGCTGTTGCAATGAGGTAGAATAGCAGGGGGCTGCGGGTCGGGAGTGAGGGGCGTCGGCGGGGGCAGGGCCGGGCTGGCGGGGGGGGGCAGGGCCGGGCTGGCGGGGGAGGAGTGGGGCCCCCCCGCTGGAATCTCTCACCTTTCCCAGGGCCGCAGTTGTTCTCTCGGGGGATACACTTGACTCTGACTAAGTGGACATTGTGTCCGGGGAACAAAGCCAGCCCCCCCCCGCTCCCCGACCGGGCTCTCTGGGCCCTGCGATAATGAACCCCCCTCCCCGCTTCTTTTGTCTGATGTAGCCGGACAGGCCGCCACAATCGGGGCCCAGCAGGAGACCCGTCAACAGCCGCAGGGTGCGAAGTGACAGAATTTCCATGCTGCCCCCCCAGTGCCTCTCACTCCCGCCCCCCAGCCCCGCCGACCTAGCCCTGCCCCCCCCGCCTGGTGCCCCTCACTCCCGACCCCCAGCCCCGCCGACCCAGCCCCGCCTGGTGCCCCTCACTCCCGACCCCCAGCCCCGCCGACCTAGCCCTGCCCCGCCCCGCCTGGTGCCCCTCACTCCCGACCCCCAGCCCCGCTGACCTAGCCCTGCCCCCCCCCGCCTGGTGCCTCTCACTCCCGCCCCCCAGCCCCGCCGACCCAGCCCCGCCTGGTGCCCCTCACTCCCGACCCCCAGCCCCGCCGACCTAGCCCTGCCCCCCCCGCCTGGTGCCCCTCACTCCCGCCGACCTAGCCCCGCCTGGTGCCCCTCACTCCCGCCCCCCCCCGCCTGGTACCCCTCACTCCCGACCCCCAGCCCTGCCCCGCCCTGCCCCGCCTGGTGCCCCTCACTCCCGACCCCCAGCCCCGCCTGGTGCCCCGAAACCTTCGGAGTGACACACACACACACACACACACACGGGGGAGCTGCTAATCCCCAGGCCCCACAAACCGGACCCCCCCCCCCCGCAAATCCTGCCCCTGGGCCTGTCCCCCCGCCCGCCGGTGCATCTCCCCAGCGCCTGAGTCAACAATAGCAGCTGAGGGAGAGGAAAGAGGCCCCCGGCGTGAGCGGGGCCCGCCCCAGCTGCCCCCCCCGTTGCCCTTCAGCAGCCTCCCTGGGGGGCCGCGGGGGCTGGCGACCCTGGGGCTGGGAGGGGGGCTAGGGGAGTTCGGACAGAGACAGAACCCAGCAGGGAGCAAAGCTGAGAGGGAAGAACGACACAACTCAACCCCAACAACTACACAACTCAACAACGACACAACTCAACCCCCAACAACGATACCATTCAACAACTACACAACTCAACCCCCGAACCGCTACACAACTCAACAACTACACAACTCAAGAGCCCTATAGCTACCCAACTCAATCCACCAACAACTACACAGCTCAACCCTCAACAGCTGCACATTTCAACAACTATACGACTCAACACCCCAACAGCTACACAACTCATCAGCCTAAAGTCACACAACTCAACACCCCAGCAATTACAGGACACCACATCCCAACAACTACAGGACTGAACACCCCACAGCTACACAACTCAACACACCAACAACTACAGGAGTCAATAGTCCAAGAGCTAAACAACTCAACACAGGAGCAATTGACACAGCAAGGAACTAACACACCAATGCACCAACTAACACAATAAACACAACTGAATAGTGAACACTCCAAACAGCAAAAGAACCAATGAACCAAACAACAAAACAACTGACCAGTGAGCTCTGCAAACAACCGAACTAACCCAGCAAAGACATACATTTCTAAGCAAACTATAGCTAACCAACTGAACAAACCAACAAGTAGCACACCAAATAAATACTAACAAGCAAGTAACTAAACAAATAGTTAACACACCAAACAACCAATAACTGAAACATCAATGAACATGACAAACTAATCAAACAACAAACACAACAAACAATGAAAGAAACAAATATCACATCAAAATGCCACAGCAAACAACCAAACTACTGCCACAGCATACAACTAACACAACAAATAACCAGCCCAGCAAACAACTAACAAAGCACACAGCCTAAAAAAACACAGCAAACAACTACTAACACAACACACGATAAATAATTAATGCAACAAACCTACACAAGAAACAATAAAATAACTGGCATACCAAATAACTAAAGAAACAACAAATAAACAAACACCTAACATACCAAACTAACCCAACCAACAAGCAAAACCTAACCAACCAAAACAACTAACACACCAAACTAAAAGAAACACCTAACACATGAAAACAGCTAACCCAACAATCAAAAAAACGAACACAACCAACAATCAAACAGCTAACACACTAAACAAACTGACGCACCAAAACAGGTAACCCAACAATCAAAAAACTAACACAACCAAACAAAACAACTAACACACCAAACAGCTAAACAATGAACACAGGGAACAGCCAAACAACTAAATAATTCAACAGACAACTGCCAATTAAACAATTTTAACAGCAAGCAATTAATGAAACACACCCATACACCCACGCACACAAGTCAGCCAGCAGAAAAGTGACATCTCCTAATGGAGCAACCCAGCCCCAAAGGGTCAGCTAAACAAGTCACAACTACACTGACCCCAAGGAATGAATGCGCAAACAATACAGCACAACCACCTAACTCCGCAACTAAGAGCCAGCTGGTGGGTGTAAGGGGAGGTGGATGGAGAAGAGAGGGGCGTCGGGGGAGATGGGTGGATAGCTGGGAGAGGGGTAGAAAGGGAGGGATGGGGGGTCTGGGGAGACAGAGGGGTCCAGGGAGGATGGAGGGGGGGAATGGAGGGATGAGGTGTGGAGGGGTAGATACAATGGGAACTAAATTTTGCCTGTAGCCACTGAAACGAATGGAACAAAGGAAGGCCCTGCGGTGTGATGTGTGTGATGGGACTGGGGGACCCCCTGATATCACACGGCCCTGAGCCTTTCAGCCCGGGATCCCCCCTCCTCCCCCCCATCACGGGTCCCTCCTCCCCCCCCCATCACGGGTTTATTCCTTTCGATGTTAATTCTTATCACAATAATAACACCAGACAGAATTGACTGACTTGACTTCTGTGTCACCCAGATGGGGAGCCAGGACTCCTGGGTTCTCTCCCCGGCTCTGGGGCGGGTGTGAGGTCTGATGGTTAGAGCAGGGGGGCCTGGGAGCCAGGACTCCTGGGTTCCCTCATTGGCTTTGGAAGGGGTCTGGTGGGTCCAGAGCCTTGCAGAGCAGAGAAGGGGGGTGGGGAAGAGAGAGAGAGGGAGAGAAACTTTCCAGCGCCCGGATCTTTCAGACCCCCCCCCCCAAAAAAGATGAAAATACGCAGGAGAAACAGGCGAGGCAAGACAATGGGAGGGGAGCTGAGATTTCTGTCTCTCTCCCGCTCCCACCTCTCTCTGACAGCCCCCCCCCCGTTATCAGCCCCTGGGACCCTCCCAGCCTCTCTCTGGAATGCGCCCCGAGGGGGGGACAGAGGCGGGGGAGGGGGGTCTGCGAACTGAGCCGCTCCATTCATGGACACGTTCACACCGGCCCCTGGCCCGTCACTCTCCGGGTGGGGGGAACAGGAGCTATAAAGGGGGGGCGGAGGACCCCGGGTGGCACAGATCGCATCAGGGCTCTGGCTGCCCCACCTGCCTCTGGTGAGATGCGGGGCCAGGTCACCCCCGTGGGGGAGAGCGGTAGCTGGGGAGGGGGAGGATGGGGTGGGAAGAGGGGGAGAGTGGGGGTGGGCAGGGAAGGCTCTGGGTGGGGGTAGCTGAGGCTGGGAGGTAGCAGGGGGGGACACTGCGTTGAGGGAGTGGGGGGCGGGAGGTGAGAAGGGGTTAGGCAGGGTGCAGGAGGCGGCATGGGTGGGATGGAGGGATTGTTGAGGGTTGGAGGAGAGGCAGGGTGGGGAATTGTTGGGGCTTGGGGGGAGAGGCAGGGTGGGAGGATGGGGAGGGGATTTGGAGAGGAGGCTCGGGGTGACTCTAAACTGCCCCCATTTCTTTCTGGCTTTCCCCCAGGTCTTTCCAAACTCTCCTGTGAAACTCTAATTAGGTGAGTCTCTCACACACAGAGAAGGGGAGAGGGATTTAGGTGGGACAGGCGGGACCCCAGGGCTGGGAGTGGGGGAGGCAGCAGGGGGTGCCCTGCCCAGGATGGGGTGGGCATTGGCAGCACAGGGGGTTCCCAGGGCTGGGAGTGAGGGGAGCCCAGCAGGGGGCACTATCTCTGGGCTGGTGGGGGCTCTGACAGTGCAGGGGGGCACCCACCAGGGGAGGGGGCACTCTCACTGCCCAGCTCTCTCCCCCCTCCCCCTTCCCAGCATGGGTGATGCCCATATGGCCGAGTTCGGGGCGGCTGCCCCCTACCTGCGGAAGTCGGACAAGGAGCGCCTGGAGGCACAGACCCGGATCTTCGACATCCGCAGTGAGTGCTTCGTGCCCGACGAAAAGGAGGAGTTCGTCAAGGGAAAGATCATCAGGCGGGATGCGGGGAAGGTGACCGTCGAGACTGAGAACCGCAAGGTGAGGCTGGGAACGCCGGAGTCAGGGGGCAGGTGGGTGAGATTGGGGGGTAGGGACAGTGAGGAGCCAGAGGTCAAAAGGGAGGCTAAGGGAGTGACTGTGAGGGGTCAGAGGTCAAAGGAGAGGTTAGGGGTAGGGATGGTGAGAGGTCAGAGGTCAAAGGGGAAGATGGGGCAAAGGATATTAGAGACTGCAGTCAGGGCAAGAGGGAAGGACAGGCTGTGGGGCACCAGGGGTTAGGGGTTAAAGGCCAAATAAGGGGAGGAGGCTTGAAGAAACAGAGATGGGTGGTGCTGGTCTGACCCCACAGCTCGCAGGATGGCTGGGTGCAGTTGGGTGGAGGTAGCACCACCCCCTATCCACCCCCCCATGACTCTCTCTTCCTGCCCAGACGGTGACGGTGAAGGAGTCGGACATCCACCAGCAGAACCCGCCAAAGTTCGACAAGATCGAGGACATGGCCATGTTGACGTTCCTCCACGAGCCGGCCGTGCTCTACAACCTCAAGGAGCGATACGCCGCCTGGATGATCTACGTGAGTCTGGGGGGCCCCCTGCAGTCCCCTCGCTTCCCCACGCTGCTGGGATACCCATAGGGTGGGGGAGCTCCTGGGGTCTCCACCCTGCATTATGCCCCTCTGGGAGTTGCTGTTTTCTAGATCAGGGGAGCATCATCTCCTTCCTAAAACAGGGGGAGTAGCCTGCTGTTCTAGATCAGGGTGGCATCATCTGCCATTCTACATCAGGGAAATTCCCTCCTGTTCTACAACGAGAGAGTGGTCTTGTCCCTGTTCTAGATCAAGGGGGTCACCAGCTCCTTGTTAGATGGGGGTCTGATGGTGTCATCTCCTGTTCTAGATCAGAGAAGAGACCATTGCTCCCATTCTAGATCAGAGAGTGAGCATTGTTTCCTGTTATAATTCCTCCCCGATCTATCATGTCCTATTCTAGATCAAAGGATGTGACATCATCTTCCTTTCTGGCATCTCATGTTCTAGATCAGGGGAGGGTTATTGTCTTTTAATCTAGATAAAGGAAGGAGTGTTTTCTTCCATTCTTGATGGGTGGGGCTTGTCTGTAGTTCTATATTGGTGAAACAGGTGTGTCTCTGAATCTAGATCAGGGAAGAGGTGTTTTATCCCATTCTAGATGGGGCAGGCACATTGTCTCCCATTCTAGACTGGGGAGATGGATGTGTCTCTGCTTCTAGATCACGGAAGGGGCATCATGTCCAGTTCTATACCGGAGATGGTGCATCATCTCCCATTCTAGATCAAGAAGGGAAGGTGTCCCCTGTTCTAGAACAGCGGAGGGGGGCTGCTCCATAGCACTGACCCTCTCCATCAGTTCTCACTCACTCTAGGGTAGGTTCTCAATCTCTTTACCATGGGCCTTCTCCCGCTAGTCTGACTCTTCTCTCTCGCTCTCTCTCCATCCTTCCCCCTGTCCTGTTCCCCCTCTCCAGACCTACTCAGGACTGTTCTGCGTGACAGTCAATCCCTACAAGTGGTTGCCGGTCTATAATGCGGAGGTGGTGGCTGCTTACAGGGGCAAGAAGAGAAGTGAAGCCCCGCCCCACATCTTCTCCATTTCTGACAGCGCCTACCAGAACATGCTAACGGGTAGGGATCTAACCCTATCCTTAACTATACTCCTAACCATAAATATAACCCTAACCTTAACTCTACCCCAGCCATAACCCTATCCTTAACTATTCCCTGTCACGGAGACGATGCTCTGGAACTACTCCCTATGAAGTGAGTCAGGACTCTGGGGGAGCCTCCTCTCTCTGAGCAGACTGTCTCCAGGGCAAGAAGCTCACATGGCTTCGACCTTCCTGTGTCTGACCTCAGAGCATTCAGCATCCCCTGCCCCACCGTGTGCTTCCTGCAGCAAGTCCGCCTGGTGTGGGATCCTGCACCCCCACTCCGCAGTCAGACGTGACTCTCAGCCAGTGTGAAACAGAAGGTTTATTAGTTGATAGGAACATAGTGTAGGACAGAGCTTGTTAGCACAGAAATCAGTGATTTTCAGCCAAGTCCACAGAATCATAGAATATCAGGGTTGGAAGGGACCTCAGGAGGTATCTAGTCCAACCCCCTGCTCAAAGCAGGACCAATCCCCAATTTTTGGCCCAGATCCCAAATGGCCCCTTCAAGGATTGAACTCACAACCCTGGGTTTAGCAGGCCAATGCTCAAACCACTGAGCTGTCCCTCCCACCTGTGCCCCAAGCCAGCTGAGACTGACTCGCTTCCAGCTGCCTGGCCCCTGTCCTGCCCATTGCTCCTCCTCCGGCCTTTGTCTCACTTCCGGGCCAAGAGTCACCTGGTCACATCCCCCTCCTGGGTCTCAGGTTATGAAGGGGCGGCCATAGCATCCATGCAGGCAGCTGGAGCAACCCCCACAAAAGTCACACATCCTTATTCCCACCACCTAGACATTGGAGCAATACACTGGGAAACTGAGGCACACACAGCATTCATGCAAAACAGTAAGACTCACATAGGCTCACATATAACATAACAAGGGACAATCTCCACTACGTCACATCCCTCCCCCTTTCGAGACCGAACTGAGCAGGGTCACTTTAGCCTGTGACTTAGGGAAATTCAGGCATCCCTCTCGGGACAAAGCATCAGCCATAACATTTGCACTCCCCTTAACATAGACCCCCTCCATGTCAAAATCCAGGAAGGACAGACTCCACCTCAGGAGCTTGGCATTGGCCCCTCTCATCTGGTGCAGCCCCGGCAGGGCGAGTGGTCCGTGTACACAGTGAAGCGTCGCCCAAAGAGATCCGGCTGCAGCCTTTTAAGAGCCCACTCCTTGGCCAGGCATTCCTTGTCTATGGCCGCGTAGCCCTGCTCCCGGGGCAGCAGCTTTCTGCTCAGGTACATGATGGGGTGTCCCCCATGCTTTGAACTGGCCTGTGTTGGTACCGTGCCCAGCACTGTGTCTGGGGCACCGGTGAACTCCATAAAGGGCTTCTCAAAGTCTGGGTTTCCCAGCACCGGGCCCTTGGCCAGATGGTCTTTCAGCTCACAGAGAGCCCTCTGGCACTGCCCGGTCCAGACCAGCTTTTCTGGCTTCCCCTTCTTGCACAGCTCAATGATGGGAGCTGACACAGAGCTAAAGTAGTACAGAAACCTCCGGTAGTGCCCCACCATCCTAATAAAGGCCTGGGTCTGTTTCTTAGTCTGGGAGCAGGCCAGTCTCTCATCACCCCCACCTTGGCCGGCTCTGGCTTTAGGCAGCCGCTCGCCCCTTGTAGCCCAGGAACAACACCTCTGCCATGCCCACATCCCAGCTTCTACAGTCAACCCTGCATCCTGGAGGCAACTGAGCCCCCTCTTCACCTGGGACACCTGGTCCTCCCAGGTCTGGCTAATGGCACAAATATCATCCAGGTCCACTAGGGTAAAATTCTCCATCCCCCTCAGTAATTGATCCCCCTGGCGCTGGCAGGTAACCGGCGCTTCTTTGAGGCTTAAAGGTAGGACCAGGGACTTGTACAGCCCCACGGGGTGGGGTCATGGGGTACTGAGTCCCCCCAATTTGTCTAGGATCTCATCAGGCTTATATATGAGCAGGCACCAGACATGGTGATGGCACTGAGCTTCTGATAGGCCACATAGAACTGGATCAGCCCATCTATGCTGGGGACCAGCACCATGGGAGAGACCCGGGGCTGGTGGGTGGCTGCATCACCCCAAAAGCCAGCATGTCTCTGACCTCTCGCTCCAGGGCCTGGGCTGTGTTCCCAGTTACTCTGAATGGGGAACACCTGATGGGAGGCTGGCTCCCGTCTCCACCCAGTGGTCAGCTCAGTTAGTGAGCCCAGGCCGGTTGGAAAACAGCTGTGGGTATGAATGCAGCATCTCTCTGATCTCTGTCTGCTGGGCAGGGGTTAGCTGGTCAGAGAGGGGAACTGATTCCAGCAAGGGCTGGCTCCTGTCTCAGGGAAGACCCACCAGGGGATCTTCCCCCTTCTCCCAGTGGCCACACATGGCCAGCACCAGCCTCTCCCTGTCATGGTATGGCTCCATCATGTTGACCTGGTCCCCTCAGTGGCTGTGAGCCCGGCTGGGCAGTTCCATCACATCGTTCTTCTCATTCAGCTGCTTGATGACCTTGAAGGGCCCGTCCCGGGCAGCTTGCAGCTTATTCTTCCTCACTGGGATGAGACCCCTCACCTGGTTCCCGGTGCCACAGGCTGAGTGGTTGTACCAGACCTTCTGCCTCCCTTGGGCTGCGGCTAGGTTCTCCCTGGCCGGACCCATGAGCTCAGCAAGGTCAGGAAAGTCAGTACATGCTCCACCACTGATTCTCCATCGGGGGAGGCCTTCCCCTCCCATCCGTCCCTCCCCAGTCCAGGGACACCTTCTGAAAAGGCTCCTCTATGACAGGCAGGTGTCTCAAGGCTGCTTTACCCTTGTCCCAGGCCTTTTGCACCTCTGGACAAGGCAGCCCTGGTTGGCAGCTGTCCCGCCCTGGCTGTGGTTCCCCACACTCAGCTGGGGTCTCTGATTCCCCTGGGCTCAGCTTTGCCCCAGCTGTCCCATTGAGGGCCGGCAGCAAGCCCGCTGCTTTGCTCACAGCATCAGAGCCAGTGTGAGCCACCTCACCCGTGTGCAGGGGGGCAGGGAGCATCTCTCTGTCCCACTCAGCCCCAGGGCTCTGGTTACTGGCAGGCAGGTATCCTGAGCCTAGCAGCACCTCTGCCTAGCCATGCTGACCGCTTCAGTCTCAGCCCATTGGTTCCCTGATTCAAATTCAGGCCCTCGGCCATTACAGGAGCAGGGCCTGGATCCTGTCCCAAAGAGACACAGTCACCCCCCAACAGGGCCTCACAGCCGATATCCTGGAGAACCCCAACGACCAGCCAGCCCCACCCCTCCTGCACAGGGATCTGGGTCATAGGCAGGGTGAGGAGCTTCATCCCTGGGACCTTCACCCAGGTCACACAGCCCCGCAGCATCTGGGGGGCTGCACCACCCGGGGCCTGACAACAGTTCACTCTCCCAGGGTCTGGCCACCCCAGGAATGTCTCCCCATTGACCATCACCTTCCGCTCCCACTAGGGGTCCAAGGGTCCTGAGCCCAGGAGGGTCCATGCAGACAAATATGCTGGGACCAAGAGTGGGAGCTAGTCGCCCACACCGCCCATCTGGCTAAACAGCTCTATGGCCTTGGGACCCAGGAAGGGGGCTAGACACGGAGCCTTTCCGCAGGGCCAGCCTGGTTCCGATAGCCAGCCTTCCCAAAGGCCACGAGACAGGCATCTATATCCCCCCTCCTTAACCTGGGGCAGCAATTTAGTGTCGAGGTTCCCTGTGGAATTGGCACCCCAGGGTCCATCTCGACTCATCCCTGGATGGGTCCTTCTGCCTCTCAGTTCAGCCATCACCATTTCCTGCTGCCTCTGTCTCCCCTGCTGTTCTGCTTCACGCCTTCCCTGCCTCTCATGGTCCTCTGACTCCTTCGATCTCAGCTCCAATTGCATCCGTCTCAGATCCACCAATGGGGAACCCGGTGAAGACCCCCAGCTGGTTGGGGACACAGGTCTCTGAGACACCCGGCTGCTCCCAGCCTCTCTCGCAGCCCCAGCTGGGGCAGGAACCGGCTCCTTAGAGTGATCCTCCTCTTCCAACTGAGCAATCAGCCGTGCCTTAGTGAGCTTTCCAATGCGCAGCTCTACAATGCCATCTCTCTGCACAGCTCTACAACGTCCTTCTTAAGGAGATGGTTACGGGCCATCTCCACGCTGTTCCCAAGTGGGCACAGACTCACAGGCCTGTTTTCTGTCAGCTCCCCATGATCCCCAGGAGGAACCCTTCAGTGCAACAGCCTTCTTGGGGGTCCACTCTCTCAGGGTTAAACCATAGGCTCCTCCGCCTCCTGGAACCGCACTTCTCAGAGCCTCCAGCCCACCCGTCTCTCATTAGTCCCCCTTCGTTTTACTGCTCCCCAGTCACTTACTGCAGGATGCTCTGTCCATGGGGTGCAGTTTATCCCACCTCTGCCACCAGTTGTAACAGTCACCAGGGCCATGCTCTGGAACTGCTCCCTACTAAGCCAGCCAGGACTCGGGGGGAGCCTCCTCTCTCGGAGCAGCCTGTCTGCGGGGCAAGAAGCTCACCCGGTTTCCATCTTCCTGGGTTTGACCTCAGAGCATTCAGCCTCCCCTGTCCCACTGTGCATTTCCCACAGCGAGTCCGCCCAGGCGGGGTCCTGGAGAAGCCAGAGGGTCCTGCCCCCCAACTCTGCAGTCAGACGAGACTCTCAGCCAGCCAGTAAAACAGAAGGTTTATTATCAGGGGGTAGCCGTGTTAGTCTGTATCCACAAAAACAACAATGAGTCTGGTCTTAAAGACTAACAGATTTATTTGGGCATAAGCTTTCATGGGTAAAAACCTCACTTCTTCAGATGCATGGAGTGAAAATTACAGATGCAGGCATTATTATACTGACACATGAAGGGAAGGAAGTTACCTCACAAGGGCAGAACCAGTGTTGACAGGGCCAATTCGATCAGGGTGGATGTAGTCCACTCCCATCAATAGATGAGGAGGTGTCAATTCCAGGAGAGGGAAAGCTGCTTTTGTAGTGAGCCAGCCACTCCCAGTCCCTATTCAAGCCCAAATTAATGGTGTTAAATTTGCAAATGAATTTTAGTTCTGCTGGTTCTCTTTCAAGTCTGTTTCTGAAGCTATTTTTGTTGAAGGATGGTTACTTTTAAATCTGTTATTGAATGTCCAGGAAGATTGAAGTGTTCTCCCATTGGCTTTTGTATGTTACCATTCCTGATGTCTGATTTGTGTCCATTTATGCTTTTACATAGGGACTGTCCGGTTTGGCCAATGTACATGGCACAGGGGCATTGCTGGCACATGACGGCATATATCACATTAGTAGACGTGCAGGTGAATGAGCCCCTGATGGTGTGGCTGATGTGGCTGGATCCTCTGATGGTGTCACTAGAATAGATATGGGGACAGAGAAGGCAACGAGGTTTGCTATAGGGATTGGTTCCTTGGTTAGTGGTTCTGTTGTGTGGTGTGTGGTTGCTAGTGAGTGTTTGCTTCAGGTTGGGGGGCTGTCTGTAAACGAGGACTGGCCTGTCTCCCAAGGGATCGTTTTCCAGGATAGGTTGTAGATCGTTGATAATGTGTAGGAGAGGTTTTAGCTGGGGGCTGTACGTGATGGCCAGTGGTGTTCTGTTATTTTGCTTGTTGGGCCTGTCCTGTAGTAAGTGATTTCTGGGTACCCGTCTCGCTCTGTCAGTCTGTTTCCTCACTTCCCCAGGTGGGTATTGTAGTTTTCCAACTGGCCCTGTCAACACTGGTTCTCCACTTGTGAGGTAACTCCCTTCTCTTCATGTGTCAGTATATTTATGTCTGCATCTGTAATTTTCACTCCATGCATCTGAAGAAGAAGGTTTATTAGTCGACAGGAACACAGCGTAGGGCAGAACTTGTTAGCACAGAAATCAGTGACTTTCAGCCAAGCCCATCTTGGGGGTCGGGGAGCCCAGAACCAGGGCTCTGGTCCTCCCCCTGCGCCCCAAGCCAGCCGACATTGACTCGCTTCCAGCTGCCTGACCCCTGTCCTGCCCATTGCTCCTCCTCCGGCCTTTGTCTCGCTTCCTGGGCCAAGAGTCACCTGGTCACATCCCCCTCCTGGGTCTCAGGTTATGAAGGGGTGGCCATGGCATCCATGCAGGCAGCTGGAGCAACCCCGACAAAGTCACACACCCTTATTCCCACCACCTAGACATTGGTGCAATACACAGGGAAACTGAGGTACACCCAGCATTCATGCATAACAGTAAGACTCAGGCTCACATACAACATAACAAGGGAAAATCCCCACTACATCACATACCCCTAACCATAACCATAAATATAACCCCAATCATAACTATAACCCTAACCCCCAACACACACACACACACACACCTTCTGCCTCACCAAGAACACCTACCAGCACAAGCTGAGAGGTGCATCTCCCCGACACCCCACCCTGTCCCTGACATCACTCTCCTGACCCACACACCTGGACACCTCCCTTCCCTCCTACCCCCCCATCCTTCCCACTCCCTAACTGACCCCCCAATTCCACCCACCTCCCACTCCAGTCGCTCCCCTCACCCTCTCCTTGTCCCGTACCCCTTCCACATCCACCCTCCCAGACCTAATCCCCCTCCTGCCCTACCCACTCCTTGTCCTGGTTCCCTCCTACTCATTCCCCCTCCCTCCAATCCCAGCCACCCCACATCTCCCTCACACCCCCTGCCACTCCCCTACTCCCCCCACGGCTGCCTGCTAACCCCTCTTCTCTCTTCCAGACCGAGAAAACCAGTCCATCCTCATCACGTGAGTACCTACCTTCCTCCCACCCACCCCACCCACTGTCCCCCTGGAGACCCCAGCTGCCTCCTGCCCCCCCACGCCACCCCCCATCTCACTCGCCTCCTTCTTTCTTCCCAGCGGAGAATCCGGCGCAGGGAAGACGGTGAACACCAAGCGGGTCATCCAGTACTTCGCCAGCATCGCGGCCATCAGCGACCGCAAGAAAGAAGGAACCAGCGCCAACAAGGTGAGATCTCCACCCTGATGCTGCCCGCTGTAGACCCCCTCCATGTTGTTAGCTCAGTACCTCCCAGTGCTGCAAGCTTCCCCATGACAGTGCCCTACAGAGGGTAGTATGGGGAGGTAGTGGGGAGGATCTGTCGCCAGTTCTAACCCCCCCTTCTGTTTTGACCCTCAAGGGGACCCTGGAAGATCAAATCATCCAGGCCAACCCTGCCCTGGAGGCCTTTGGCAACGCCAAGACCTTGCGGAATGACAACTCGTCCCGATTCGTGAGTATCTGGGGAGTCTCGGTGGGGCTGGGGGTCAGATGTCTGGGTGTTTCTGTGGGTGTGTCCAGGGGCTGTACCTGGGGGAAAGGGAGGCTGGAAGTCAGGGGTGTCTGTGTGGGGCTGGGATCACAGGTGCCAGCTTCCTCCTTTCCCCGAAGGTGGTTCAACCCCTGCTCCACCCCAGGCCCCACCCCCTACTTCACCCCTGCCCCCAAAGCTCCACCCCACCCTGCCTTTTCCCATCCTCTTCTGCCCCCTCCCCTGAGCACGCCCTCCCCTGCTCCTTCCCCAGCACCTCCTGCATGCCCCTGAACAGCTGATCACGGGGGGCGGGAGAAACTGGGAGGGATAGGAGCTGATCAGTGGGGTCGCCCATGGGTGCTGTGCACTCACTAATTTTTTTCCATGGGTGCTCCAGCCCTGGAGTGGGTGCCTATTGGTGGGATGACAACTGGGAAGGAGGGTTTGTGGGGCTGTGTCTGGAGTGTTGGGTAGATCTGTGGGACTCTGTCTGGGTTAGGAGGCATCTGTGGGGCTGTCCTTGATGTATCAGCCACTTCCCCCATTGGACACACCCCACACATTCTCTTCCTCTAGGGTAAATTCATACGGATCCACTTTGGGGCGACAGGGAAGTTGGCTTCAGCAGATATCGAGACCTGTGAGTGAGAGGAGTGTCAACGTTCTCAGCTTTCTATCTCTCCATCCACATCTATCTAATCTCTCTATCTATCTATCCATCCCCATCCACCCCATCTATCTATCTATCTATCAGATCTCCTGGAGAAATCCCGGGTCATCTTCCAGCTCAAGGCAGAGAGGAACTATCACATCTTCTACCAGATCCTGTCCAATCAAAAGCCAGAACTTCTTGGTGAGTCAGTGAGGGGGCAGCAGTGGGAAAGATGCCCCATGGCGAGCAGCTCTTCTCTGAGTCTAGGATCAGGGCCCACTATCGGCTCTGAGGAAATCCTGGAAATCAATTCAGCCATTAACCAACCAACCTTCCTTTCTTACTTTCCCCTAACCTGCCCACATCACCCGGAGCAGACATGATGCTGATCACAAACAACCCTTATGACTACAGCTTCGTCTCCCAAGGAGAAGTGACTGTTGCTTCTATCGATGACTCCGAGGAGCTGATGGCCACCGACGTGAGAGACAATGGGCTGTGGGGAGGAGCAGGGAGAGACCTGGTCTCAGGGTCCCGGGGGCAAGGCTTCACTGGGAGATGATACATTATGGGGGGGGGGCAGTTTCCATGACATGAAGTGTGGGTGTGTTGACAGACATCTGCAAGGATGGATGAAGAGTTGAGTAAATGGATGGATGGCTGAATGGCTGGCTGCACAGTTGGATGGGTGGATGGATGGATGGGAGGAAGGGTGCATATGGGGATGGATGCATGGATAGAGGGCCATCTATAGGGAATAATGGATAGGTGGTTGGTGTGTGTATGGATGGATAGAGGGGTGTATGGGGAACAATGGATGGACAGTTGGTGAGTGGATGGGAAAATGTGTGTGGGGAAAGAGGGATGGATGGAGGCCCTGTGTGGTGACAGATGGATGGACAATGGCATGGAAGGACGGGGGAAATGAGGACTCAGTCCCCACCCCCGCACTAAAGAGTCTCCAAGCCCCTGGAGGCACGTCATGCAGCGTTGGGGTTGGAGGAGAGGCTGCCCCTGAACCTGACCCTCCCTGCCTTCCCTCCCCCTGCCTGGGTCCCCAGAGTGCGTTCGACGTGTTGGGCTTCACGCCCGAGGAGAAGGTCGGCGTCTACAAGCTGACGGGAGCCATCATGCACTATGGGAACATGAAGTTCAAGCAGAAGCAACGCGAAGAGCAGGCCGAGCCTGATGGCACCGAGGGTGGGCAGAGGGGAAGGCACCAGGGGGAGCGATGGGGACACGGATGGGGAGAGTGAGCCATGCAGGGAGGGGACCACTGGGGGCATCCGGGAATGCAGAGGGAGGAGGGACCACCAGAAGACAGCAGACAGATCCAGGGAGTTGGGGGGGGGGGGAAACTCGGCAGGAGGTGGGGTGCAGGGACCACGGTGGGTGGGGGTGGTCAAGGGGGTTGAGGGGATGGTGGTGTGGGGAGGGACCACTGGGAGGCGGATGGGGAGGAAGCAGGAGGGGGATGGTCACACATAGAGCTGGGGGGATCACTGACCACATCTCTCCACCTGCAGATGCAGATAAATCTGCCTACCTGATGGGGCTGAACTCAGCCGACCTGCTGAAGGGGCTGTGTCACCCCCGGGTCAAGGTGGGGAATGAGTATGTCACCAAGGGGCAGAATGTCCAGCAGGTGAGACCCTGCTCCCCTCCTTCCTTCCTCCCTTTCTTCCCTCCTTCCTTCCTTCCCCCTCCCTCCCTCCCTTCTTCCCTTCCTCCTTCCTTTCCTTCCTTTCCTTCCTTCCTCCCTTCTTTCCTTCCTCTCTCACTTCCTTCCCCCATTCCTTGTTTCCTTCCGCCCTTACTTCCCCACTTCCTCCCCTCCTACCTTTCTTCCTCACTTCCTTCCTCCCTTCCCCCCTTCCTCCATCTCTTTCTTTCTTTCTCCCTCCCCAGAGCTCACACATGTCTCACCCCATTCTTTTCTCCTCAAACGCTTACCCCTCCTCCCTATCTCTGACATTCCCCTGGCGATCCCCACAGGTGTATTACTCTATCGGAGCCCTGGCCAAGTCCGTGTATGAGAAGATGTTCGGCTGGATGGTGACCAGGATCAACAACACCCTCGAGACGAAGCAGCCGCGTCAGTATTTCATCGGGGTGCTGGACATTGCTGGCTTTGAGATCTTTGATGTAAGTCATTCGCCCAGCAGAGGACACTGTGGGGGAGCTCCCAGCTACTCCAGCCCCAGCCTCTCTCAGCAGAGGGTGCTGTAGCGAGATGTGGCCGTGGTGCAGTTCCTCCCTTCCTCCATTAGGTGACTCCAGAGAAAAGCACCACCTGGTAGGCACAGTTACGCCTCTGGTATGTCTTCCCCAGTTGCCTCTATGGCAGTGGTTTTCAAACTGCAGTACTGGGTCATGGAACGGAAGGCACTGGGTTGCAGCTGCTTTGGTCAGCATGGCCGACTGAGCCATTAAAAGTCCCATCAGCAGCACTGCCGGCTAAGACAGGCTAGTCCCTACCTGTGCTGACACCGCACTGCACCCCGGAAGCAGCCAGCAGCAGGTAT
Organism: Dermochelys coriacea; assembly: GCF_009764565.3. Lineage (NCBI taxonomy): Eukaryota > Metazoa > Chordata > Testudines > Dermochelyidae > Dermochelys > Dermochelys coriacea. The sequence goes on from NC_050080.1 coordinate 38,740,200, forward strand.
GGCTCCTAGGTGGGGGGGCCATGGAGCTCTGTGCATTGCCCCCACCAGGAGCACCGACTCCGCACTCCCATTGGCCAGGCAGTGCCTATGGGGGGCGGTGCCTGCTGCTGGCCGTTTCTGGGGCAGAGCGTAGTCCACGGTGCCTTAGCTCCCGCTCCCCCGCTGGCCCGCTGACTGGGAGCCATCACAGGTAAGCCTGTGCCCCACTCCCTGCACCCCAATCTCCTACCCCAGCCCTGAGACCCCCAGACCCAGAACCCCTCTTGCACCCCAAAGCCCTCATCCCTAGCCCTACCCCAGAGCCTTGACCCCCTCCCACACCCCAACCCCCTGCCTCAGCCCAGAGCCCCCTCTCACACCCTGAACCCCGCATTCCTGGCCCCCACCCTCTGCCCCAGCTCTGAGCCCCTCCCACACCCCAAACCCCTCATCCCCAGCTCCGTTGGGTCACAGGCATCAACAATTTTCTTCAACTGGGTCATCAGAAACAAAGTTGGAAAACCACTGAGCTCTGGGCTCTCCATAGCAGAGGGGGCTCTTTTGTTCTCACTCGTCTCTTGTTCCCCCCATTTCCTCCCCAGTTCAACAGCTTCGAGCAGCTCTGTATCAACTTCACCAATGAGAAGCTGCAGCAGTTCTTCAACCACCACATGTTCGTGCTGGAGCAGGAGGAGTACAAGAAGGAGGGGATCGAGTGGGAGTTCATCGACTTTGGCATGGACCTGCAGGCCTGCATAGACCTCATCGAGAAGGTACCTCCCCCTGAGACAGCCCCCTCCTGGGGGCCAAATAGGAGCTGGCGACCCCTAGAGGGGAAAGGACCAATTTCCTAAAGCCCTGCAGCCCAACCCAAGCCTGATGGGACCCAGCTACAAGTGTCAGGTTCAGATCAGGTTGGCTCTCCTCCTCCTGCCCGGGGGCTTGGCATCACAGCACACCCAACACGGCAGGGGGCAGCGGATGGCAGGTGCAGGGCACGCAGCCACTGGTGCCATGCCAAGCCCATGGGCAGAAGGCAGGGGCGCTGACTCAGGGTCAGGGGGAAGGATCAGGGTTGGGTCAGAAAACAACTTGACCCTCCTGGGCTCAGCTTGGGTGGACCTGGGCCCAAGTTGGGTCCAGGTCAGGCATAAAGAGACCTCTACCATGTCCCATTCCCCACTTCCTTGAGGCAGCCAGTCTCTGAATCTTAAAACTGAACTCTCTCTTTTACTTTCCCATTCTTTCTTTTCTATTCTCTTTCTTTTCTTCTCATTCTATCATCCCTTCTCTTTTCTTTTTTCTCTTTCTATCCTTTTCTTCTTTCCCTTCCTCACTGTATTCATCTCTTCTCCTCTTCTGCTCATCTTTTCTTAACTCCTTTTATCCTTCTCTTCCTTTCTCATGCTATCCATCTCTTTTCTCCATCCCCACACCAGCCCATGGGCATCATGTCCATCCTGGAGGAGGAGTGCATGTTCCCCAAGGCATCGGACATGACCTTTAAGGCCAAGCTTTACGACAACCATCTGGGCAAGTCAGGGAACTTCGGCAAGCCACGGAACATCAAGGGCAAGCCGGAAGCACATTTCTCCCTCATCCACTATGCCGGCACGGTGGACTACAATATCACTGGCTGGCTACAAAAGAACAAGGACCCCCTCAATGAGACGGTGGTGGGGCTCTACCAGAAATCTGCCCTCAAACTCCTTGCCCTCCTCTTCGCCAACTACGCTGTGGCCGAGAGTGGTGAGAAAACAAGGCAGGGTGACAGAGAGAGATGGAGGAATGGGAGAGGGTGTGGAAGGAGGTAGGAAGGATGGAGCAATTGATGAAGGCGTGGAAGGAGAGAGGAATGGAGAGACAGGGAGAGGATGGATGGATGGGATATGGTTGGCTGGATGGGTGGAAAAATGGATGGATCAGTGGATGGAAGGAAGGACAGAATGTGGCTGGATAGAGGGATGGGTGGAGGGTTGGCTGGAGGAATGGATAAGAGGAGGTTTGATGGATGGACAATAGAGGGGATAAATGAATGGAGGAAGGGAGGGATGGGGAGGATGGATGGATGACTGGAAGGAAAGTGGCTGGATGGGGGGATGGATGAGGAGGATGTATAGATGCGAGATGGAGGGAGGGATGGGGGACAGACAGATGGATGGGAAGCGAGAGAGACCCAGCCAGGTACAGAACAGCCCCAACCCCCAACCTACCCCCACCTCCTCATGCCCCCTTTCCTGCGCTCTCTCCCCTGCAGGCGGCGATGGGGGGAAGGGGAAGGGAGCCAAGAAGAAAGGTTCCTCCTTCCAGACGGTCTCAGCGCTGCACCGGGTATGAGGCCCCGACACCCTTGATCCTGAGGTGGCATTGTGGGGAGGGGGAACCCCAGAAAGGGGAAGAATTCCCATTAGGGGAGGGAGATGCCCATGGGGAGGGGACAAGAGAGGAAGGGAAATACCTGGAAGGGAGTTGGGAGTGTCTCACCATGAGGTCTTCTCTAGGGTGAGGGTTTCACTGGGCCATTGCCCTACACTACCAGATACTAACCTTGCCCCCCTGGGCACTGACCCACCTCCCTCTTTCCCTTCCCCCTCCCCCCCCAGGAGAATCTGAACAAGCTAATGGCGAATCTGAAAACCACCCACCCCCACTTTGTACGCTGCATCATCCCCAATGAGCGGAAGGCACCAGGTGAGGAGGCGGGGCTTTCTGAGAAAGGGGTGGTGCCAATGGCAAGGGGCAAAGAGAATGTGGGCCTTGGAGGGAGGGGAGGGGCTCAGGGACAAAAGGACAGGGCGAAGAGTGGGGCTAAGGAAAGGGGTGTGGCTAAGGAGCATGGGAGGGGCTCAGAGAATGGGGTGGAGCTAAAGGGCTAGGGGGTGTGGTTAAAAGATATTGGAGTGTGGCTAATGACTATGGGAAAAGGGGTGGGGCTAAGGGATGGGACTATGGGAGGTGAATGACAAAGGGGGCAGGGCTAAGAAGCAAATGGTTGGGACTCATTTCTCATGTATAGGGCTAAGAGGAAGGGAGGGGCTAAGGGATTAAGAGGAGGGGTTAAAATGTCATGGCTGGGGTTGTGGGGAAGGGACTAGAGAAGGGCCTAAGGAGCAGGACCACCACTGACCTGGGGTAACCGCCTCTCTTCCTGCCCCCAGGGGTGATGGACAACCCCCTGGTGATGCACCAGCTGCGCTGTAACGGGGTGCTGGAGGGCATCCGCATCTGCAGGAAGGGCTTCCCCAACCGCATCCTCTACGGGGACTTCAGACAGAGGTGGGTCTGCTCCCCCCCAGGGCACTGCTGCAGGGGAAGTTGGCAGCATCAGGATGAGGGGGCACTGCTGTAGGGGAAGCTGGAAGCGTCAGGGTGAGGGGGAACTGCTGCAGGGAAAGCTGGCAGCGTCAGGGAGAGGGGGCACTGCTGCAGGGGAAGCTCACAGCATCAGAGAGAGGGGGCACTGCTCCAGGGGAAGCACGCCGAATCAGGGTAAGGGGGCATTGCTGCAGGGGAAGCTCACAGCATCCGGATGAGGGGACACTGCTGCAGGGGAAGCTGGCAGCGTCAGGGTGAGGGGGAACTGCTGCAGGGGAAGCTCTCAGCATCAGGGTAGGGGACACTGCTCCAGGGGAAGCTCACAGCATCACGGGATGGGCTCAGAGATCCAGGGTCTCTAACGATCCCCTCCCCCCAGGTACCGTATCCTGAACCCAGCGGCCATCCCCGAGGGCCAGTTCATCGACAGCCGCAAGGGGGCGGAAAAGCTGCTTGGCTCCCTCGAGATCGACTCCAGCCAGTACAAATTTGGGCACACCAAGGTGAGGGGGAGGAGCCCATGCAGGTGGGCGGAGCCTCTATCTACCTGTCTTGTCCCATCCACCCCCTCTCTCTATCTATCTGTCTAATCCCCCCCCCTCAGGTGTTCTTCAAGGCCGGGCTGCTGGGGCTGCTGGAGGAGATGCGGGACGAGCGGCTCGCCCGGATCATCACCCGCATCCAGGCCCAATCACGGGGGCAGCTCATGCGCATTGAGTTCAAGAAGATTTTAGAACGCAGGTGAGAGGGGGCACACCGGCACAGGAGGGGCTTTGAGTGGGGCCAGGCAGGGGGCTTCCTTGGAAGACCCTATGGAGAACTCAACTGGATGGGTCTAAGCCCCACACACTCATCCATCTGGGACCCTCCAGAGCAGCAAAATCAGCACGGCCATTGGGTGAAACAAGTTGGTTGGGTCCCAGCAGGTGGATCACCCTCTCTACCTCCCAACCACCAAGCTGTGAGCTTTGGGGACACCCGGCAGGGCTCGGGTCACCCTCAGTGGTTCTTTCTGCCATCATGCAGGGACGCCCTGCTGGTTATTCAGTGGAACATCCGGGCCTTCATGGGGGTGAAGAACTGGCCCTGGATGAAACTCTACTTCAAGATCAAGCCGCTCCTGAAAAGCGCTGAGACGGAGAAAGAGATGCAGGTGAGGTCAAAGAGTGGGAGCAGGAGCTGCAGTGGGCCTGGGGAACTGGATTATCTGGAAGAGCTCAGAAGATAGAGATGGGCGCTAGGCCCATGGCAATTGCATGAGGGTCTAGTTCAGCTGTGACTGCTCAGGGACAGAGGTGGGCTCTAGGTCAAATGCAAATCAGTAGGAAAAGGAGGTGAGTTTTATGTCAACCGTTTGCAGAGTTGGGTTCTAGGTTAATGCAACAAACTTGGGTTCTTGTTTAACGCAACCTCTGGTGGGTTCTAGATAGAGATGGGTTCTAGGTTGGTTTGACTTGATTGGGATGAGGGACTGAATTCTAGGTGAAATTAGCCTGTAGTTTTGATCAAGGCCATCTGGAACTGTTTGATTTGATAATCTGGGTTCTAGGTCACATGCAGCTCCAGCTGCATTCTAGTTCAGTTGGGTCTATTCAGTTTGAGGAGCTGGGTTCGGGGTTAGCTGAAATTGGCTTCAGGGATGTGTTCTAGATCATATACAACCAGCAGCTGGGTTCTTGGTCAACTGGAACTACTTAGGAAAAGGAGCTGGTAGCTAGACCAAATGCAAGACACAACTTTGTTCTAAGCCACTAAACCCTCAGCTGGTTTCTAGGTTAACTGGAACCATTTGGGGAATTTACTTGGGTTCTAGGTCAAGTGTAGCTGCTCAGAAGAAAGAACTGAAGGCAGCCCAATGCAGATGGCTGCTCACCTGGGATGGTGGGTTCAGTTCTGGTTTCACTCAGGCAGTGGAAATTATTTTTCTCAAGGGGAGATGGAAAAGACTAACTGTTTAGCATAGCTGTAGATTGGGTGGATGGATGAATCTTGCAGAGGGAGGGATGGAGTAATATATGTGTGGGCAGACTGATGGATGGATATTACAGAGGGGGGGATGGATATATTATATATATATATATATATATATATATATATATATATATGGACAGATGGATGGGTTCATTACTCTGGTCCAGGGTAGTGAGATGGGGCAATACTGGCCTATACGTTCCTTTTGGTCTAATCCTTCCCCTGCCCCTGTGCAGACCATGAAGGAAGAGTTTGGGCGCCTGAAGGAGGCGCTAGAGAAGTCGGAGGCCCGGAGGAGAGAGCTGGAGGAGAAGATGGTCTCTCTGCTGCAGGAGAAGAATGATCTCCAGCTGCAAGTGCAGGCTGTTAGTGATAGGGTTCCCTCTGCCCCAGATCCCCCCAAGACCCAGGGCCCATGTCTTTGGGTTGGGTTGATTGATCTTACGACTGGTTGGACTGTACATGATGGGGGTCCCCACCCTGAACCCCCTTTGGGCCCCACAATCCATGGGTGAGCCCTCAGTCCTTCTCTTCCCCCATCTGTGAATTACAGGGTACCCAACCCCATCTGAGCCCCACACTTCCCAATGGGAAGCCCTGAGCTCTGTCCCCCCAGCTTTGCATAAGGGGAACCCTCCATACCAAATCTTGTCTAAGCCCCATAGTCCAAAAGGGGGCTCTCAGCCCTGGTCTCCATGCCATGAGCAATGAGATACCCATAGACCCTATGGCTGGACCCGAGCCCTAACTCTACGATCAGGAGTAAGACACCCAACCCCCCCACTTCCTTGTCCCGTACATTCTCCCTCCCCCCTGCTCCACTTCCACTCACAGGAGCAGGACAACCTGAATGATGCTGAGGAGCGCTGTGACCAGCTAATCAAGAACAAGATCCAGCTGGAGGCCAAGGTGAAGGAGCTGACAGAGCGAATGGAGGATGAGGAGGAGATGAATGCTGAGCTGACAGCCAAGAAGAGGAAGCTGGAGGACGAGTGCTCGGAGCTCAAGAAGGACATTGATGATCTGGAGCTGACCCTGGCCAAGGTGGAGAAGGAGAAACACGCGATAGAGAACAAGGTGAAGTAGTAGAAGGGATGAATGGCTTTAAGGCTATTTGGGTTGGGTTGAGTCTCCTCAAGACTGATTGGATGAGACTGACTTGCATGTCCTCAAGGCTGGTTGTGCTGGGCTGAGTATCCTCCAGACTGGCTGGGTTAAATGTTTTCAAAGCTGGTAGAGTTGAGCTGGGTTGGGTTGACTGTCCTCCAGGCTGGTTGAATCGGTTTTGGTTGAGCCAATTCAAGGCTGGTTAAGTTGGGTTGAATTCGCACAAGGTCAGTTGGGTTGAGAAAAAAAAGTGAGGACCCCACTTGAGATATCGCATTTGGGTCCAGACCTGTTAATCCCAGAATCCTCACATCCCAGATTCCTTCTCCACCAGGTGAAGAACCTGACAGAGGAGATGGCCGGTCTGGATGAGATAATAGCTAAACTGACCAAGGAGAAGAAGTCTCTGCAGGAAGCTCATCAACAAGCACTGGATGACCTGCAGGTGGAGGAGGACAAGGTCAACACTCTGACCAAAGCCAAACTCAAGCTGGAGCAGCAGGCCGATGATGTGAGTATATCCTGGATGCCAAGGAGGCATTTAGCTGCAGGGAGCAGGGTCAGGGGACTTAGTAGGGGTTAGTCTCCATATACAGTCAGTGCTGACCACAGTGTCAGAGCACAGCACTAGGGGTTGGACTGAATGGTTGGGTGTCCTCAAGCTTGGTTGGGTTGGGTTCAATGTCCTCCAAGCTGAGTTTGGGAATGCCTCGGAGATGAAAGTTTTACCAATAACACACCTTTTTCTCTCTCAGTTGGAGGGCTCCCTGGAGCAGGAGAAGAAGATTCGGATGGACCTGGAGAGAGCCAAGAGGAAGCTGGAAGGAGACTTGAAGCTGACCCAGGAGAATATCATGGATTTGGAGAATGACAAGCAGCAGCTGGAAGAGAAGCTGAAAAAGTAGGAGGGTTGTTCTTTGCACAATCCAATGTGCTCTGGAGCAGAGGGGGACTCATCTCTATAAATCTCTTTGCAGGAAGGAGTTTGACATCAACCAGCAGAACAGCAAGATAGAGGATGAGCAAGCCCTGGGCCTGCAACTCCAGAAGAAGCTGAAGGAGCTGCAGGTGGGTGCCTTTCTCTTGCTCTAGAACATCCGTCACTTCCATCCCAGAACTGGAGAAGCTGCTCTGGAATGAGCTGCATCATTTTTGTTCTAGGAGACTACCTCAATACCCAGACAAGAGACTGTCACTTTTGGTGCCGCTCTACCATAAGTGAGTGCTTGGGTTCTAGACGGCCATCTTAGCACCAGTCCAGACCCGAAAGGAAATATACCTTCTGGAACCTCATGTTTGTGCATCTCTAAAACAAAATAGTGTGTCTTGTTTCTATCATTGCCCTCTATTCCACTCTAGAATAAGAGAGTCTCTGCCTGCATGGGGTACTTTTGACATCACTCTACAACTATAGAACTGCAATTCTAGTTCATTCTCCCTGTGCTTTGGAACCCAGATTCCCCTTTCTGGTCTAGCACACTAGGTATTCAAGATTGATCTGAGGAAATGGTTTTATTTTGCTCTCTCCAGATTGAACAGGAACCCTGTGTCCTTCTGTTTCTAGAACCCAGATTTTTAATCTGATCTAGACCACCATGTTCTAGATGCAGATTAGGACATTGTTTTACTTTACACCCAGACCCACGTGTTCCTGACTGCTGTAGAATGTGTGGTGTTCTCGGTCTGTCTAAGCCCATGGGTCTCTCTCTGGCTGCAGGCGCGCATCGAGGAGCTGGAGGAAGAGCTGGAGGCAGAGCACACGGCCCGGGCCAAGGTGGAGAAGCTGCGCTCGGACCTGTCGCGAGAGCTAGAGGAGATCAGTGAGCGGCTGGAGGAGGCAGGCGGTGCCACCTCGGTGCAGATCGAGCTGAACAAGAAGCGGGAGGCGGAGTTCCAGAAGATGCGGCGGGACCTGGAGGAGGCCACGCTGCAGCACGAGGCCACGGCCGTCACCCTGCGCAAGAAACACGCCGACTCAGTGGCCGAATTGGGTGAGCAGATCGACAACCTGCAGCGCGTCAAGCAGAAGCTGGAGAAGGAGAAGAGTGAGCTCAAGCTGGAGCTGGACGACATCAGCTCCAATGTGGAGCAGCTGCTCAAAGCCAAGGTGCCCATGGGGGCAGGCCCAGGGGTGGAGAGGGAGGGGCCAGGGCTGATGGAAGAGGCCAGGTTTGGAGCATTTTTTGTTCCTTGCTTTCCTTTTTTTCTTTTGTTTTCTCATTTGTTGAGTTTTTTATTTGGTTTGGTTTCATTTGTCTTGTTCATTTTCCTTTCATTCTCTTTTCTTTTGTTCTTTCTTTCTTTTCTCTTTTCATTCTTTTGTTTCATTCCTTTCTTTGTCACTCTGTTATTTTCATTTCAATGACTGTTTCTTCATTCTTGCATTTTCTCCTTCCTTTCTTCTACTCCTTTGTTCCATTTCCCTCACTCTTTAATTCCTTTTGGGTTTTTTCCTTTCACTTTTTTCCTTTCATCTAATTCTTGTTCTTTTTCTCTTTTTTCTTTAATTCTTTCATGCCTTCTTTTTACTTTCACTTTTTCATTCTTTTTCCATTCATTCTTTTTCAGCCTTGCATTCTTTCAGGTTTTCACGCATTCCTTACTCGCTTCTTCTCTTTTGGTTTCTCTTTGGGGGGATTTTCGATCCATTCTTTGTTCATTTGTTCTCCCACTTCTCCCCCATCCCTGCCCAGGTCAGCCTGGAGAAGCTGTCCCGCACACTGGAGGACCAGGCAGCTGAGCACCGGGCCAAACTGGAGGAGACACAGCGAGCACTGAATGACACCAGCACCCAGAGAGCCAAACTGCAGACGGAGAATGGTGAGGCCCCTCCCTCGACAGCACTGGGGCTCTGCCCCTGAGGCTCCACCGCCTCCCCATCCTAATGTTCATCTTAACTCTAACCCTAATTTTAGCCCTACCCCAACTTTTACCTTGGTCTAGCACCAGCATTAACTACTCAGCCTAAACCCAGCCATCATCCGAACCCACTAACCCTGGTTATAACCCTAACCTTAACCCTCTAAACCCGATTATACCCTGACCTTAACCCACTAAACCTGATTGTACCCCAGACACTAACCCACTAACCTTGATTGTACCCCTGACCCACTAACCCTGATTATCTCTGTAATCTTGACCCAACCTTTGCCCTACCCTGTTCTCTGCCCCCCACAGGTGAACTGTCCCGCCAGCTAGAGGAGAAGGAGGCCCTGATCTCCCAGCTGACCCGGGGCAAACAGTCCTACACCCAACAGATGGAGGACTTAAAGAGACAGCTGGAGGAGGAAACCAAGGTGATATGATAGCAGGGGGCTGTGGGTCGGGAGTGAGGGGCACCGGCAGATCTGAGGAGCCCAGGGCTGGGCTAGCAGGGGGCTGTGGGTCAGGAGTGAGGGGCACTGGCAGATCTGAGGAGCCCAGGGCTGGGATAGCAGGGGGCTGCGGGTCAGGAGTGAGGGGCACCGGCAGATCTGAGGAGCCCAGGGCTGGGCTAGCAGGGGGCTGCGGATTGGGAGTGAGGGGCACCAGCAGAGCTCTTCATCCCCCGCCCCAGGCGAAGAACGCCCTGGCCCATGCGCTGCAGTCAGCCCGGCACGACTGCGACCTGCTGCGGGAGCAGTACGAGGAGGAGACGGAGGCAAAGGCTGAGCTGCAGCGCTCGCTCTCCAAGGCCAACTCCGAGGTGGCGCAGTGGAGAACCAAGTACGAGACGGACGCCATCCAGCGGACGGAGGAGCTGGAGGAGGCCAAGTGAGTGCCGGGCAGAGCCGTGGTGGGCGTGGGTGGCCTTTTCCTTCTCTCCTCTTCTTTTCCCAGCCTCTTGGCTTTTTTTGCCATTTTCTTACCTTCTTTTCTCCTTTTGTTCTTCCTTCTTTTCATTCTTTGGGTTTTTTCATTCCTTTTTTAACTTTCTTTCTCTCTCCTTCCCCCGTCATTCTTACATCTTTTCTTCCCCATCTCCCTTATTTCTTTCCTCATCTCTCATTCCCATCCCTCCCACCCCTTTTTCCTGCTGAGCGCTCCCAGCTCAGCCCTGGACAACGGGGTTCTCAGATGCTTCCTCTAACAGGGAAGCTTTTGGCTCGGGTTATATTTTCACTCTCAGAATATAAGACTAGCAAAAAGCTTGTTGGTTGGAGGAGAGACCCCCCCCCCCCACACACCACGAGTCCTCCACCCACAGTACCAGCACTAAGGTAGGTGGAAGCCCTTCTCGAAAAGTTAGCCAGACTACCCTATGGAACTTAGAGTTCATTCTAGGTCAATATAGACCAATCCTCTGCAATATCAGAGGATATCAGAGAAACCGCACCACTTCTTTCACCTGTGTTCAGGAAGTTTTACGCTGGGAGATTTGTTCTAGAATAACAGGTTGAATCTGTGTGGCTGTTCTGGAAAGCAGTCCTAGAACAGTCTAGATCATCAGATACAAGGTCCAGGCCCAAACCTTGTAGGCTCCATGATCTCCACGTAACGATGGGCCCTTGGAGCTTTGTTCCACAAGCACTGTCCTGATCTATGGACCGGAGCTATGGTCTAGAACACGGCCTTCTAGAGAACTAGTGCTGGGATCCAGGCCAAACCTCATGGACTTTTTCATCTGTTCCCGGCAGGCTCTCATTTGCCCTAGAACCTTAAAGGGGGGCTCAGCAGATCTCCCTGGGGAAGATCTAGAATGGTCTATATCTTCCTTTAGAACCTCAGGGAGGGAGGTACAGACCAAGCCTGCAGCCCTACCACTGCACGCTCAATTGGGGCCTACATGGGTGGCTTGGCCTCTGATCTTGAACCTCAGAGCAAATTCTAGCTTCCCTGCTCCAAAGTGGGTCTAGAAAGGTGTGAACAGATGAGAGATGGGGGCCAACACCACAACAGTGGGATGCTCCATGCTGGGATGGTCGAGAGCCTTAGACAGGCAACCAGAGTTGCTTTTTTGTCTAGAATGGTCTCAAGCATAAGGATCCAATGCACCACACCAGGCCAGTGTCTCAGGGATTTTCTGCTGGGGACCCCCTGTAACACCAAGCCCAGAGGGGAGGGAAAGGGGCTAGGCCCCTCCCCAGTGACTGATGTCTGTCACCCCCCGGTGGCAGGAAGAAGCTGGCGCAGCGGCTGCAGGAGGTGGAGGAGGCTGTGGAGGCCGTGAACGCCAAGTGCTCATCACTGGAGAAGACCAAGCACCGGCTGCAGAATGAGATCGAGGACCTTATGGTGGATGTGGAGCGGTCGAACGCTGCCGCAGCTGCCCTGGACAAGAAGCAGAGAAACTTTGACAAGGTGGGGCTGGGCGGAGAGAGAGAGAGAGAGAGAGAGAGAGAGAGAGAGAGAGGAAGGAAGGAATAATTGAAATAGAAACAAGAAAAAAGGAAAGAAGGAATGCCATAGAGCAAAGAAAGAATGAATGCAATGAGTCAAGGAAGAAAGGAGGAAAATAATAAAATTGAGCCAAAGAAAAAAGCAAGCAGAGGGCACAATGAAAGAAAGAAATAGGGCAAAGAAACAACAAAGGAATGAAGGAAGGAAAGAATGAAACAAAGCAAAGAGAATAAAATTGAGCCAATAAATGAATGAAATGAATAGAATAAAGGAAGAAATAAATACAGCAATGACAAAGGAAAAAAAAGCTTATGAAAGAATGAATGAAATAGCACAAATAGGAATTAAGATTAAAGCGAAAGAAAGAAAGAAAGAAAGAAAGAAAGCTAGCTAGCTAGATTTGGCCATTTTCCATTTTTGTCTTCGTATAATTTCAACAGATAATGTTGATGTTAAGTTTTTTTTTAATCAATTTAAATTTTCGCAGTGGCCACAAAATGGAGTTTTAATGTTTCTTTATTTTTAATTGATTTAAATGTTACTGGAAATTCTGGCAAGGTCAGACAATTGGGGCCGGGGGAGGCAGGTGAATGTCATCATCTAATGGCAACAAATGTCTTGCAATACCAAAATTTAGAGCTTTCTGACTGTTAAAACACACACTGGCAACATCATGTGGCAAATCAGACAAAGTCAATAGCCTGAAATAATTTCCCAAGATGGGTTTTTCTTACTTTGCTGTTTGCAAATTTCAATCATTATTGGTGGAAATATTTTTTCATGAGTGGGTGTGACTGCAGCAAAATCAAAGTTCCTGATGTTGACCGATAAAAAGCCAATTCTTCCGAGCCTAAATACAGCCACAGAGAGAGAGAAGAGGGCAGTGAACAAAGACAGGGAGGAGGAGGAGAGAGAAGAGGAGAGAGATCTTGGGTGGGCAGAGGGCTCCTCTTTTGGGTTGACTCTCTCACCATGCCCCACATCTCCCCAGATCCTGTCTGAATGGAAGCAGAAGTTCGAGGAGTCGCAGACGGAGCTGGAGTCCTCGCAGAAGGAGGCGCGGTCGCTCAGCACCGAGCTCTTCAAGCTGAAGAACGCCTATGAGGAGTCGCTGGAGCATCTGGAGACCTTCAAGAGGGAGAACAAGAATCTACAGGGTGAGACTCCCCGCCCCATTCCCCGGCACCCCCTGCCCCCACTCCCTGCAGCACAACGCCCACTGGCTCCAGGCTGGGGTAGGACAATCTCCCACCCTAGCCATAACGCCTCCCGTTTAGTGCAGTCTCTCTCCCCCTGCAGAGGAGATCTCGGACCTGACAGAGCAGCTGGGTGAGGGAGGCAAGAACCTGCATGAGCTGGAGAAGGTGCGGAAGCAGCTGGACGCCGAGAAGATGGAGCTGCAGGCGGCACTGGAGGAGGCTGAGGTGAGGGGCATGGCCGAGCACCCTTTCCCAGAGCCACATGGGGGTCAGCCGGGAACCCCCCCGAGCGCCGGCTTGGTTGGTTGGTCTGTCTGCTCTTCCAGTTCATCATTCTCTATCTCCATTGGCTCATTCTTTCTCTGTCCCCTTTTTTCTTTTATTCCTTCTGCCGTGGGACAAGCACACCCCGTCCCCTCTTGGGGTGGGGTGAGGGTCATTATCTCCTCATGGCTGAGTCCATACGATCACCCCTTTGTCTCGGATTCACAGAACTCGTGCTCTCTCCCAGCTCCGTACGCTCCCTGGGAGGAACCTCCTTCAGTGGCACAGCCTTCTCGGGGGCCCACTCTCTCCCTCTGCCTCCTGGAACTGCACCTCTCTGAGCCCTCAGCACGCCTGTCGCTCGCCTGGGCCCCCTCAGGGAGTCCCCTCGCTCTGGTACCCCGGGACCTCCGTGCCCAGAGGGAACAATGCCCCCCTGACCTTTAGACCGGAGCGACTCTCAGCCAGCGTAAAACAGGAGGGTTTATTGAGTGTCTGAACCCAGCACGGGAAACTCTGGACCCTCGGGCCTGGCCTCCCTCAGCCCAGCACACCTAGGTCTCTCCTGCATCTAGGGGGGCTCTGGCTTCTCTCTCTCGCCAGCCCAGAGACCCTGATATCACTGGCCCCAACAGCTCCTCCCCTGTCCTTTGTCCTCCGTCCCCAGTAAACAGGTTGCTGGGGCCCCTCCCTTCCGTCCTTTGTTCCCCTCTGGCTGGAACTGGCTGGTCAGGACACCGGGGTCCTCTCTCCTCAGCCCTCTGTCCTCCCACTGGCCGGAACCAGCTGACTGCCAAGGTCAGTCTCCAGGACATCAGTTGTTGGGGATCCCCCTCTCCAGGTCATTGTCTGGGGCACCCAGCTGCCAGGCACAGTCACACCTGGCCTTCTGCAACAACAAACCCTCTCCCACCACCTTGTTAAACATGCAGCAGGCAGGGAAATGGAGGCACACACATGGTATTCATGTAAAACACAACAGAAATCCCCAGCTTCATCACACCCTTGTTTGGGATAGTGGGACTCCGGGGTAAGAGTCACTGTGGCTGCTCTCTCTCTGCGCTGCATGGCCTTGCAGCAGAGTCAGTAGGGCTGCCCTGTTCAGCAGGGCTGTGCGGCCTAGTGGCCAGTCAGGGAAGTAGGCTGCCACCTAGAGGCGGGTGGCAGCCAGGTAGGGGGACCCAGGCCCTCCCTGCTCCGCCGGCTCCCAGCTCCGGGCCCTGGCAGTGGCAAGTGCGCTCACCACGGGGTCAGCCACTCGGCACGTCTAGTCCCCCTGAGCTACTTCCCGCCCTGTCCCCAGGGCAGCGGTCCTGGCATCTCCGGGTCTCTTGGTCCATGCAGCTCTCAGCAGCTCCATCACTTCTCAGGCATCGTCCTGGGTCTCGGCAGCTCTGGCTGGAGCCTGCAGCGCATGACCTCCATCTTCCAGGGTCAGCCCCCAATGGGCCGAGCTGCTCCCTTTTATACCTAGTCTCCAGCTGGAGCATGCCCAGTAGGGTTGAGGGGGCGTGGCCTCCTGGGCCCAGAGAGCAGTGTTAACCCTTGCAGTACCAGTGCGGGGCAAGCGCACCCCGTCACACCTTCATTCATTCCTCTTTTCATTCGCTGGTTCATTATTTCTTTCCCTACCTCATTTTTCACTCATTCTTTCCCCCGTTGTTTCATTCCTGCTTTCATTCACTGATTCTTTCTTTCTTTCATGTATTCATTCCTTTCCATGTCTCATTTCATTCTGTTTCCTTCTTATGTCTTTGTCTCCATTTTGTCCTTTCTTTCTCTCTTCTGCATTCTTCCTTTTTTCACTTCATCTTTCTTTCTTTCTTTCTTTCTTTCTTTCTTTCTTTCATCTCTACATTTTCTTTCATCTCCATTTAATTCTCTTCCTTCCTTCCCTTATATATTAATGTCTCTCTCTCTCTCTCTTTTCTCTCATTCGTTCATCCTCCCTCCCACCCCCCAGGCATCTCTGGAGCACGAGGAGGGGAAGATCCTGAGGGCCCAGCTGGAGTTTAGCCAGTTCAAGGCAGATTTCGAGCGGAAGCTGGCGGAGAAGGACGAGGAGATGGAGCAGGCCAAGCGCAACCACCTGCGGCTGGTGGATTCGCTGCAGACCTCGCTGGACACTGAGACCCGCAGCCGCAATGAGGTGCTGAGGGTCAAGAAGAAGATGGAGGGCGACCTCAACGAGATGGAGATCCAGCTGAGCCATGCCAACCGCATGGCAGCTGAGGCCCAGAGCCACCTCAAGGCTGCTCAGACCCAGCTCAAGGTAACAGGGCCTTCAGGGGGCAGGGAATGGGGCCTTTCCCCTCTGTGGGGGAGGGGGGGCAGCTCCCACCTGGCCCCAGGACAGGGGATATGCTGGCTGGTGGGGGGGGTCTCCTGTAGCCCTACATGTTTGTGTCCACAGGACTCCCAGCTGCAGCTGGATGACTTTATCCGGGCCAATGAGGACTTAAAGGAGAACACTGCCATTGTGGAGCGGCGGAACTCCCTGCTGACGGCCGAGCTGGAGGAGCTGCGGGCCGTGGTGGAGCAGACGGAGCGTGCCCGGAAACTGGCCGAGCAGGAGCTGATAGAAGCCAGCGAGAGAGTCCAGTTGCTCCACACCCAGGTTAGAGAGTTGGGGACCCCCTGACTCCTAACTCCCCAATCTTGGAGCTCCCTTTGCACCCAATCTCCTGTCCTTGGGATGACGTGCAGAGATCTGTCGTCTAGAGCGCTCGTTCACTGCAGCAGGAGTGACCTAGAATGTCACACTCCGGAGCAGCCACATCTAGAATTCTGTGTGCCCGGGAGCGTGGATGATGGGTCTGTGGTTCTCCAGGATGATGATCTATACCGCAGGCAACCAACTCGTTTCTCCAGCACAAAAATCCACTCGCTCTAGAATAGCTGCAAGAGCTAGAACGTTGGTGTGGATTTGTTGAACCCCAGTGGAGATGGTCTGAGAACCTTGGCTTTCCTCTCTAGAATGATGATCTAGAATATTGAGGCCACTGCTGCTGAGTGGCACGCACATTTTGTGACAATCAAGAACAAGGCATTAATCTTATTCCATGATGGTGTAGCATATCTATCCTCCTCTGTTAATTCCAGTCTAGAACATCTTCTCACTGCTGTCAATAGTTCTTCCAGTGTTCTAGAGTATTATTGGTCAGGTAGTCACCCAAGCATAACTATCAGAAGGGTCACGCTCAGTCTAGAAACCACCTTGTGGTCATGTGTGGAGCTCTCTTGATGTCTAGAACCTGGCTTATGGCTGTGCATGAAGCGATCTAGAGCCCAGTTAATGGCCATGTATGAGTCATGGTGAAGTCTAGGTGAACCTGAAGCATTGATCTGCATTAAGCACACTGTTATCTAGAACCCAATGTAATGAGCACATTTTTAGGCCTATTGTTATTTAGAACCAACTGGGGGCAGAGCATGGGGCCCTGCATGGGTCTAGAACCCAGTGTGTGTCTGTGCTTGGCGCTCCGTCATGATCTAGAACACAGCTAGATCCCTGTAAGGCTCCCCCCGCCAGTTCCCATGTAGCTCTGGATCCTGGTTCCAGGTGGATTCCAGGTGCTCTTCCAGAAAGAACAGGAAACAGAGATCTTGATAACTGGATGACACCTTGTTTCTTGGTCATCCTGGCGCCCCCCACCCCTGTGTTCCTCTAGAACACCAGCCTGATCAACCAGAAGAAGAAGATGGAGGCAGATCTGTCCCAGCTGCAAACAGAGGTGGAGGAGGCTGTGCAGGAGTGCAGGAATGCCGAGGAGAAGGCCAAGAAAGCCATCACCGACGTGAGTGCGAGGGAATGGGACACGGGACCTGTGCCCTGTAGGGGGCGCCAGCTCCAATCTGGTCCCAAGCCAGGGACAGGCTGGCTCAGGGGGGCGGGAATTGGGGCATGGGCCATCCCCTGCAGGGGGCACCAGCTCTGATCTGGTCCCAGGGTGGGGGGACTGGCTGTGTCAGGGGGGCAGGGAATGATTCTTCTTTCTGGCCGGCAGGCGGCAATGATGGCGGAGGAGCTGAAGAAGGAGCAGGACACCAGCGCCCACCTGGAGCGGATGAAGAAGAACATGGAGCAGACCATCAAGGATCTGCAGCTGCGGCTGGATGAGGCCGAGCAGCTGGCCCTCAAGGGCGGCAAGAAGCAGCTGCAGAAGCTGGAGGTGCGAGTCCGGGAGCTCGAGAACGAGCTGGAGTCGGAGCAGAAGCGCAACGTGGAGAGCATCAAGTGCATGAGGAAGTGTGAGCGCCGCATCAAGGAGCTCACCTACCAGGTACCTGGGGGCTGGGGGGGTATGTTAATCTAGAAAAAAACCTTCTCCAGAAGCCCTACTCCAGACGATTTTCTCCTGATCTAGAACATATACTCCAGGTGGTATTCTCCTGCTTCTAGATCATTGCTCCTAGTTCCAGCATTGAGGGGCGGGACCCCTGCAGTGCTTTTCCATCTTCCTGGGGGAAGGGAGGACAGCAGCACAGAGCATTCCTTTGCTCCTCTTCTGGAGTGGGTACTCTTCAACGCTGTCTCGGTTCCAGAGCCAAAGACACTGTACTCAGAGTGGGTCCTTCCATTCTGAAAGAGGCTTTTCCGTGGAGATGGCTGACGCTGCCTAGCATGAGCCAAGCACCCTGTTCTAGAATGAAATTCTAGAATGCTGTGGTGGTTCTAGAATCAAATATCAGACCCCACCTGCTGCCATGTCCCCCAATGGGTCGCTTTCATTCTGAAGGAACTTGCCCATGGAGCAGTGGGGAAAGGTCTGTGTGTGAAGAACAGCCCAAGTCTGGGCCTTCTGGGTCTAGAACAGAACTTTAAAACCCATCTTGTTTCTAGAATCAAAGCATAAGCTCCCCACTGCATCTTTGGTTCTCAGACGCTTTCCCCCTGGGAAGACAAATATGAGTCTGGAGTCATTCTCTAGGTCTTCTTGCTCTTAAACTTGAACTAAAAGGCCTGATTTGCTGGCCCCCTTTGATCTAGAGCCAGGCCCTACCACCCGACCACCCACCCTTCCCTTCTAGAATCAGACTCTAGACCCTCCCCACATTACCCGTTCCCCCCTGACGTCCGGCTCTTCATAAGTCCCCCATCTGATCTAGAGTCAATTCTAGAATTAGAGAAAAGGACCATTTTCTAGCTGTCCTTTCCATTCTAGATGAGGTCTGGAGACTGGAGTCTAGATGGTTTCCAGATGGCATTGGATATCCCACAGCCGGAGAGGTCAGGGGTGACAGGGATGCTGTTATACTAATGCTTCCTCCACCATCCCCATCTCTCTCTCTCTCTCCCCCTCTGTCCTCAGACCGAGGAGGATAAGAAAAACCTGATGAGACTCCAGGACCTGGTGGACAAACTCCAGATGAAGGTTAAAGCCTACAAAAGGCAGGCGGAAGAGGCGGTGAGTATCCTACCCTCCGGATCAGCCCCTTGGCCCAGTCAGCCCAGGCTCCCCCTTCCCTCATTGGCCATTCATCCCAGCCAATCCTGCCTTCCCCCTCCAAACCATGGCCTGCTTGTGTTCACTGACTATCCAGTGGTTGGTAGTTCCACAGGCAAACATGTTAATTTTGTTGTTGTTGTTCTCTGTGTCAACTCCCACTGGGGCAGAAGCCAGGCAGGTGCATGGGAGGGAGGGATAAATGGGTGGATAGTTGAGTGGGGAGGGGGATGGATGGACAGGTTGACAGCTGAGAGGATGGATAGGTCTAACCTGTTAGTACCTGGGTCTAACCTGTTAGTACCCATTCCTGCTCTTATCTGTTGCAAATCCAGTAGCAGGAAGCTCCACACGTTAACACAGTCCATTGGTTTTCTATGCCCCCAATGAGGCAGGGACATTCCCCTCCTCCCCAGGGCAGTACCCAGGCAGGTGCAGGGTCCTGCCTGTGCTGAGTCCAGGGCCCACTGCATATCCAGTGGAGGGCAGTTCCACAGGGTAACGCCCCGGTTTCTCTTCCCTGGCAGGAGGAACAAGCCAACACCAACCTGGCCAAGTTCCGGAAGGTGCAGCACGAGCTGGACGAGGCGGAGGAGCGGGCTGACATCGCCGAGTCTCAAGTCAACAAGTTGCGGGCCAAGAGCCGTGACACTGGGGGGAAGGTGAGCGACAGGGACCAGCGGGGGGAAGAACCGGGGGGACAGCGCTCGGTCCATCTGGCCTAACCCAGAAACCCCAGCCCTGACCCCCACCCTGTCACACCAAGGGCATCACTCAGCCTTTCTCTTTGTATCACTCGGTGTTTTTCATTCCTTTTCTTTCTTATTCTATCATTCCATCTTTCTTTTTCTTCCTTTCTTTCCCTATCACTTCATATTTCTTTCTTTCTCTCCCTATCGCTCCTTCTTATCACTCCATCTTTCTTTCTTTCAGCTCCATCTTCTTTCTCACTCTCTTTCTCTGTCCCTCCATCTGTCTTTATCACTCCATTTTTCTCTGTTATTCCATTTTTTTCTCTCACACTCTCCTTTTCTTTCTTTCTTTCTTTCTTTCTTTCTCTCTCACTTTTTCCTCTCTGCTTTTTCTTCCAGAAGCTCCACGATGAGGAATGAAGGGACCCAATTTTTCAGATCATGGCTGGGAATCCCCCCACACACACCCCCATCTCAAGACTGGGCTTAATAACGTAACATTAATAGAGAGTCATTAATAAAATGGAACAGCAAACTTCTGATCCTGGTGTCACAGCGCCCCATTCCTGATGCCCAAGGACCCCTCCCTCATCCAGGACCAGGCCCTCCCCCGCACTGGACCCCTCCCTCATCCAGGACCAGGCCCTCCCCCGCACTGGAGAACTCAGGAGTCTGGGCCCTTCTCCCAACCGCTCCAGGTTCAGGGCGCCCCCTGCTGGAGAACCCAGGGGCATCCGGGCCACTCCCAGCTATTCAGATGCCCCCTGGTGGCCAGTGCGGGAGTTGCACTCCGCTTGCAGCTCCCAATAACTACACCGGGCCCATATAGGGTATATAGGACCAGACCACATTTTACTGTATGAGGGAGGATGACTGAGTCCTTTTTCAGGGTGGGGGGACACCACAAACATTTCAGGGTTCAGGGTGGGGGACGTCAGTACAGACACAACGATCTGGCAATTCCCAGTCCCAGAACACATCAGGCCCCAACAGAGAAATATAGATATGCACCCCCTCATCAAACAGCCCTCTCAAAAAAGAGGGGTGTCTTGCCCCTCACCAGAGGAGGGATAGAGGGAATCCCAGGGGCCCAGAGTCTATGGAGGGGGGGAAGATCTGCTTCCCTCTTATTTACAGCTGGGGTGGAGTACGCTGTGAAATTTTGGCATGAACCAGGCTGTTAATTTGGGGATGAATCTGCTAAGAAATTTGGGGTGAACTTGAGGGAATCATCCTATGAATGTTGGCTGTCACCCATGCTATGAAATTTTAGGGTGAGAGCAGTTAATTTGGGGGTGTCCTCTGTAAATTTGGGATGTGTTTTCTATTAATGATGGTCAGCCTGTTTTCAGTTTGGGGGTTCTAAAGTTGGAGGTGCATCTTGCTGTGAATTTTGGGGTGAACCTTGCTGATAATTTGGGGGTACATTCTGTCAACATTTTGGGGCAAACCTGGCTGTCAGTTTTGGGGTGAACCTGATTCCAGTTTGGGGGAGGAACTTTGCTCTTTTGGGGTGAACCTGTCAATTTGGGGCTTGAATCCTGCTGTCAGCATTTGGGGGAACCCGAGTCCCCTGTGGGTGAGCGAGCCATGCTCTGATTTTGGACCCACATTTTGCCAATCAAAGGGTGAATCTCCAGCTGAATTTAGGGGCGAATCTTGCGGCCAGTTTGAGGGGAGAACATGGCTTCTAATGTGGGGGCTGCAACTTGCAAATATGGCAGTGATCCTGGCTTTTAATTTGGGGCTGCAATGTGACAATTTGGGGGGGATGCTGGCTTTTAATTTGGGGGTTCACCTTGCTTTCAATTTGGGGGGTTCCGCAGCCTCTGCACCCCGTCTCCAAGGGACCCCAATGAGCATTCCCTACAGTGCGAGGGGGTGAGGCTCCCTGTACGGCATGGTGGCACCCTCTTTCCCACCTCTGACTCTGCTCCCGGCCCCACCTCACTTTTTGGCCACTGTCTCCTCCCCCCCGGCCGCGCCGTCCCTGGTGTGAATCTGCCGGTGCTTCCGCAGGTGCCCCGAGGTCTTGAAGGCTTTGGGGCACTCAGAGCAGAGGTAGGGCCACTCCCCAGTGTGGATCTTGAGGTGACGGTGCAGCAGGAAGGAGCAGGCAAAGGTCTTGCCGCAGATGGAGCTGCGGTAGGGCTGCTCGCCGGCGTGCACCCGCTGGTGCTCCGTGAGCTGCGAGGCAGTGGCGTAGGCTTTGGGGCAGGCCTGGCAGGGGTAGAGCTGCTCGCCCGTGTGGGTGCGGGTGTGCTTGGCCAGCACGGAGGAGCGGGCGAAGGCCTTGCCGCAGGTCAGGCAGCCCTAGCCGCAGCCCTCAGGGTGCAAGCGGGCGTGGGAGCGCAAGTCCCACAGCCAGGGGAACTTGACCCCGCAGCGGCCACAAGGGTAGGGGGGCGCCCGGCTGGGGCGGGAGGCGTCCGACATGGGAGGAGGGGGTCAGCTCATGGCGGCGTCTGTATGGGGCGGAAAAGGGAGAGGCGGGTTAAAGGTCGTCACGGAGGCTTGGAGAAATGCCGGGGGGGGTGCCGGAGACACACACTGGGAGACACATGTGTGCAAATGGTAGGAGACGCATGCTTGTGCAAATGCCAGGAAACTGACACTTGTGCAGATTCTGAGAGACATGCATGGGGAGACGCACTGGGAGATGTGCACTTGTGCAAAGGCTGGGAGACACATGCATGGGGAGCTGCAGGCACTGGGAGACGTGCGCTTGTGCAAACGGCAGGAGACACACCCTGAGATATGTGTGCTTGTGCAAAGGCTGGAAGAGCCACACCGGGAAACGAGCATGCATGCAAAGGCTGGGAGACACACACGAGTGCAAACACCCTGGGCTCACTCCTTTGTACACTCCCACACGCCCAGCACAGAGACCTGGGGACAGCCCCTCCCCCATCACCCCAAGGATCCCCACCCCCACAAAAAGAACCCCCCAAACCCTCCAGCCCTGCCTCTGTGGCCCCCGAAACTTCCAGCCCACCAAAGGTCTCCAGCTCAGCCTCTGTACCCCCAAGTCCCCCAGCCTTACTGTGCCTCTGTGCCCCCCAAAATCTCCAGCCCCCAAACCTCCCCAGCCCTGCCTGCACCCCCAAAAAAATAACCCCCAACCCCTGCCTCTGTGTCTCCCCCAACCTCCTGAACACACACCCCCAAAATGCCCCCAGCCCACTGTACCCCCAAATACTGCCCCCATACTCTGTTGGCTACAGAGCACCCTGGGTGAGCAGGCTGGAGGGAAAATGGGGTGTCGGGGAAAGGGGGGTGGAAGTGGGGGCAGATGGATGGAGGGGAGATGAGCCTGGGAGTCGGTAGCGGTGGGGGTTGGAGGATATGGGGGAGGGGGGTCGGGCGCGGGGGGGTCCGGTACCTGCCTCCCCTGGGCCAGGGGCTTCGCTGCAGCAGCAGCCGGGTCCCTGCACCACGTCCGCTGCGTCTCCCCCCCCCCCGCTTCTATCCCACCTCCATCCCGCCCCCCAGCCCCCTCCCCTCCGTGCCTCCCTTTCCCCAGCCCCTGCTCCACCCCCTGGGGAGACACCCGCCCCCCCCCAGCCAGCGCTGCTTCCCCCGGTTCCCTCCTTCCCTCCCCTGCCCTTCCCCTCCAACCCACAACCCCTCCCCTTCCCCAGCCCCCTCCAACCCCCAGCCCCTCCCCTGCCCTGCCCCACCCCTCCTACCCTCCTCCTTCCCCCAGCCCCCTCCAACCCCCCAGCCCCTCCTACCCTCCTCCTTTCCCCAATCCCCTCCAACCCCCCAGCCTCTCCTGCCCCACCCCTCCTACCCTTCTCCTTCCCCCAGCCCCCTCCAACCCCCCAGCCCCTCCCCTGCCCCACCCCTCCTACCCTCCTCCTTCCCCCCAGCCCCCTCCAACCCCCCAGCCCCTCCCCTGCCCTGCCCCACCCCTCCTACTCTCCTCTTTTCCCCAGCCCCCTCCAACCCCCCAACCCCTCCTACCTTCCTCCTTCCCCCCAGCCCCCTCCAACCCCCCAGCCCCTCCCCTGATCTGCCCCACCCCTCCTACACTCCTCCTTCCCCCCAGCCCCCTCCAACCCCCCAACCCCTCCTACCCTCCTCCTTTCCCCAATCCCCTCCAACCCCCCAGCCCCTCCCCTGCCCCACCCCTCCTACCCTCCTCCTTCCCCCCAGCCCCCTCCAACCCCCCAGCCCCTCCTACTCTCCTCCTTTCCCCAGCCCCCTCCAACCCCCCAGCCCCTCCCCTGCCCCACCCCTCCTACCTTCCTCCTTCCCCCCAACCCCCTCCCTATCCCCTCCCCTGCCCTGCCCCCTTCCTCCCCTCCTCCCTGCTCTCTCTCTCCACCCCTGGTTCTGGGTCTCCCTTCCCCTGGGTCTCTATTGCTCTAGCCCAGCACTGACACGTTCCCCCTCCCATGGTGGGAGAATGGGGCTGGGGGTGACACAACTCACCACAACACACAGGGCAGGGCCCGTCCCCGCCAGCAGGGGGCGCATGAACACACACACACACACACACACACACACACACTCTCTCTCTCTCTCTCTCTCTACCAGACCAAAGCACATGTAATTTCCCCCTTTGCACAATGTAAATGCAAACAAACCGAGAGCCCAACTCGCCCCTTTTCCTCAAGGACTGGGGGTTTGCAGGGGGCCCAGGTCTGGGAGGAGGAGGGCTGCAGGTCAGGAGTGAGGGGCACTGGCAGAGCTTTGGGGGGGAGATCAGGGGGGTTATTTCTGTCCCCAGCCAGGGGCAATTTTCCTCTTATGCCAGGTTCCCGTTGCCATCTAGAAAAGAAAGTTAAAGTTAAAGTTTAGCATCTCACAGGACCCCCGGGCTGGGGAACCCAGGCATCCGGGCCACTGCTGGGCCTGTCCCCAACTCACTGTCACTTCCCCCGAGCTGAGGAACCCAGGGGTCCAGGCCACTGCTGGGTCTGTCCCCAACCCACTGTCACTGCCCCCTGGCTCGGGAACCCAGGCATCCGGGCCACTACTGAACCTCTCCCCAACCCTCTGTCACTACCCCTGGCTGGGGAACCCAGGCATCCGGGCCACTGCTGAACCTCTCCCCAAGCCACTGTCACTGCTCCTGGCTGGGGAATTCAGGAGTCTGGGCCACTGCTGGGTGTGACAATGTGGGAATGTTCTTAATGTCTTCTCTGAATACTGCATGGGTGCCTCAGTTTCCCCTATGCAGTTCTGAAGTATCTAGGCGGTGGGATAAGGGGGTGTGATTGTTGCAGAGCCCTAGAGGGCCAGTGTGATGCTGCCTGCACAGAGAATGGCCGACACCCCGTCTCCTGGCCACTGATGGCCTGGGCCCCCCCCCGGCAAGGTACCAACTGAAGGGGTTGGAGAACACAGAGATCAGGTGGCCTCCTGGCCCAGGAAAGAGACAAAGGCCAGAGAAGGGGCTGGAGAAATGGAGTCTGGAGCTGGCTGGGGAAATGGAGGGGGGCCCAGACGGGGTTCTGGCCTCCTTGGCCCCAAGATGGACCTGACTTTGGGCTCCTGTTTCCTGTATCTACAAGCTCTGTTTTGGACCCGTGTTCCTGTCGGCTAATAAACCTTCTGTTTTACTGACTGGCTGAGAGTCCCGTCTGACTGCGGAGTTGGGGGGCAGGGCCCTCTGGCCCCCCCAGGACCCCGCCTGGGCGGACTGGCTGTGGGAAGCGCGCGGAGGGGCAGGGGAGGCTGGATGCTCCGAGGTCAGACCCAGGCAGGGGGAAGCCGGGTGAGCCTCTTGCCCTGGAGACAGGCTGCGCCCGGAGAGGAGGCTCCCCCAGAGTCCTGCCTGGCTTCGGATGGAGTAAACCCAGAGCATCGCCCGGGCACCCGTGACACTGGGCCTGTCCCCAACCCACTGTCACTGTCACTGCCACCGGCTGGGGAACCCAGGCGTCCGGGCCGCACTCACCCTGGGCTGGCTCCGGCCTGATCTCGGTCCAGTAGGTGCTGAAGGCGTCGTAGGCAAACACGGCGATGAGGATGAGACCGAAGGTCTGGGGGAGAGAGGTGGGGGTGAGCCGGGGGGGCGGGGAGACCTCAGTGGGGTGAAGGAGCCGTGGGGAGCCTCTGTGGGGAGGGGCTAGCAGGGGGATGGAGGGCTGGGGATACGAAGGGGTCTATGGGCGTGGAGGTTGGGGGGTTCTGTTGTTGGGGGAAAGGAGCAGTGGGGGGACTGTCACTGGGGGAGGGGCAGTGCAGGGGGAAGGGGCGGGGGGTCACTCACGAAGGCGCTGACGGCCAGCCCCTCCTGGCTGGTGGCGATGGGGGGTTGTCGGGGGATGGTCTGTCAGGGAGGGGGGGCAGTGGGGCTGTCGGGGGGGGTGCGGCGGGGGGTCACTCACAAAGGCGCTGATGGCCGACCCCTCCTGGCTGGTGGCGATGGGGGGTTGTCGGGGGATGGTCTGTCAGGGAGGGGGGGCAGTGGGGCTGTCGGGGGGGGTGCGGCGAGGGGGTCACTCACAAAGGCGCTGATGGCCGACCCCTCCTGGCTGTTGGTGATGGGGGGATGTCGGGGGATGGTCTGTCAGGGGGGGGCAGTGGGGCTGTCGGGGGGGTGCGGCGGGGGGGTCACTCACGAAGGCGCTGACGGCCGGCCCCTCCTGGCTGGTGGCGATGGGGGGTTGTCGGGGGATGGTCTGTCAGGGAGGGGGGGCAGTGGGGCTGTCGGGGGGGGGGTGCGGCGGGGGGTCACTCACAAAGGTGCTGATGGCCGACCCCTCCTGGCTGTTGGTGATGGGGGGATGTCGGGGGATGGTCTGTCAGGGGGGGGCAGTGGGGCTGTCGGGGGGGTGCGGTGGGGGGGGTCACTCACGAAGGCGCTGACGGCCGGCCCCTCCTGGCTGGTGGCGATGGGGGGTTGTCGGGGGATGGTCTGTCAGGGAGGGGGGGCAGTGGGGCTGTCGGGGGGGGTGCGGCGGGGGGTCACTCACAAAGGTGCTGATGGCCGACCCCTCCTGGCTGTTGGTGATGGGGGGATGTCGGGGGATGGTCTGTCGGGGGGGGGGGCAGTGGGGCTGTCGGGGGGGTGCGGCGGGGGGGTCACTCACGAAGGCGCTGACGGCCGGCCCCTCCTGGCTGGTGGCGATGGCAGCCGGCGACACCACCAGGAAGACCAGGGTGGCACTGGCGGAGCGTAGGAAATCCTGGGGGGCAGTTGGGAGGGTCAGACTGGAGGGTCCCCATCAGGGGAACCTGCCAGCACGCACAGGCAGGGCGAACAGACATGGGGCAGCGCGTGGGGGGGCTGTGGGGGGGTCCCACGCACCAGGCAGGGCCGGTGGATCCGGGGCAGGAGCTGGGGGGGGCTGTGGGGGGGTCCCACGCACCAGGCAGGGCCGGTGGATCCGGGGCAGGGGCTGGGGGGGGGGTCCCATGCACCAGGCAGGGCCAGTGGATCTGGGGCAGGGGCTGGGGGGCTGGGGGGGTCCCACGCACCAGGCAGGGCCGGTGGATCCGGGGCAGGAGCTGGGGGGGGGGCTGTGGGGGGGTCCCACGCACCTGGCAGGGCCAGTGGATCCGGGGCAGGAGCTGGGGGGGGCTGTGGGGGGTCCCACGCACCAGGCAGGGCCGGTGGATCCGGGGCAGGAGCTGGGGGGGGCTGTGGGGGGGTCCCACGCACCAGGCAGGGCCGGTGGATCCGGGGCAGGGGCTGGGGGGGGGGGTCCCATGCACCAGGCAGGGCCAGTGGATCCGGGGCAGGGGCTGGGGGGCTGGGGGGGTCCCACGCACCAGGCAGGGCCGGTGGATCTGGGGCAGGGGCTGGGGGGGGGGTCCCATGCACCAGGCAGGGCCAGTGGATCCGGGGCAGGGGCTGGGGGGCTGGGGGGGTCCCACGCACCAGGCAGGGCCGGTGGATCCGGGGCAGGAGCTGGGGGGGGGCTGTGGGGGGGTCCCACGCACCAGGCAGGGCCAGTGGATCCGGGGCAGGAGCTGGGGGGGGCTGTGGGGGGTCCCACGCACCAGGCAGGGCCGGTGGATCCGGGGCAGGAGCTGGGGGGGGCTGTGGGGGGGTCCCACGCACCAGGCAGGGCCGGTGGATCCGGGGCAGGAGCTGTGGGGGCTGTGGGGGGTCCCACGCACCAGGCAGGGCCGGTGGATCCGGGGCAGGAGCTGGGGGGGGCTGTGGGGGGGTCCCACGCACCAGGCAGGGCCGGTGGATGCGGGGCAGGAGCTGGGAGGGCTGTGGGGGGGTCCCACGCACCAGGCAGGGCCGGTGGATCCGGGGCAGGGGCTGGGGGGGGTCCCACGCACCAGGCAGGGCCAGTGGATCCGGGGCAGGAGCTGGGGGGGTTTGTGGGGGGGTCCCACGCACCAGGCAGGGCCAGTGGATCCGGGGCAGGAGCTGGGGGGAGCTGTGGGGGGGGTTCCCACGCACGAGGCAGGGTCGGTGGATCCGGGGCAGGGGCTGGGGGGCTGGGGGGGGTCCCACGCACCAGGCAGGGCCAGTGGATCCGGGGCAGGAGCTGGGGGGGTTGTGGGGGGGTCCCACGCACCAGGCAGGGCCAGTGGATCCGGGGCAGGAGCTGGGGGGAGCTGTGGGGGGGTTCCCACGCACGAGGCAGGGTCGGTGGATCCGGGGCAGGAGCTGGGGGGGGCTGTGGGGGGGTTCCCACGCACGAGGCAGGGTCGGTGGATCCGGGGCAGGGGCTGGGGGGCTGGGGGGGGGTCCCACGCACCAGGCAGGGCCAGTGGATCCGGGGCAGGAGCTGGGGGGGCTGTGGGGGGGGTTCCCACGCACGAGGCAGGGTCGGTGGATCCGGGGCAGGGGCTGGGGGGCTGGGGGGGGTCCCACGCACCAGGCAGGGCCAGTGGATCCGGGGCGCCCTCTCCTGGCAGTGGGTGAGATGCAGGCCCAGGGCAGTGGCCGTCAGCAGCGTCTCCAGCAGGGCGGGCGCCATGTAGGCCGACGCCGAGACTGTCAGCAGCAGGAAGATCAGAAAACACAGGGCCTGGGGCGGGGGGGGGACAGTAGAGGGTGAGTGTGGGGCTGGGGCACCCCCCCCAGCCTGACCTCCACCAACCCACAGCACAGGCGTCCCCCTCCCCCTGCCTCTCCAGGGTTCCCAGCCCAGGTATCCCCCCCCACACTCTCTCCTGGGGCTTCTAGTCACACACCCCCACTGGCACCCCCACTCCTGTCCCCCACCACATCCACTGCCCCCTGTCCCCACTCTCAGCATTCCCCCCCAACCCCCCATGAGTCTGCTTCCAGTTGAACCCCCCCCTCCCGGGTGTCCGCCCTTCTCCCATTAAGTTCAGGGGGGTCGAGGGGTTGGGAGTAAGGGGTTTTGGCAGGTTTGGGGGGGCTGAAAGGTGGGGGAGTTCTCAGAGCTAGGAGGTGGGGGTATGGAAGTTGAGGGGCCAGGGGGTTCTCAGGGCTGGGGGGGATGGCAGGGTCGGGGCGACAAGGGGGTGGGGGTCTCAGAGCCAGGGCATCTCAGAGGTGGGGGTGGCAGTTTCTGGGGGTCTCAGAGTCAGGGAGTCTCAGAGGTGGGGATGGCAGGTTCTGGGGTTCTCAGGGCCAGGGTGTCTCAGAGGTGGGGGGTATGGCAGTTGGGGGGCTGGGGGTCTCAGGGCTGGGGGGGAGGCAGGGTCAGAGGGGACCAGGGGGGTGGGGATCTCAGAGCCAGGGGGTCTCTGAACTGGGGGTGGCAGGTTCTGGGGGTCTCAGAGGTGGGAGTCTCAGGGCTTGGGGGTGGCAGGGTCTGTGGGGCAGGAGGTTGGGAGGGTCCGTCCTGGGGGTCCATTTACCAGCTCGGTGCCCAGCAGCGCCCCCTTGGTGGAGCGCAGGAACTGCCAGTCCAGCGCCAGATCCCGCAGCCCCCCGGGCTCCCCCGGCTCCCCCATCCCGGAGCCCGCGCTGCCTCTCACTGGGGCTGGGAAGGAGGGAATGGGGCGGGATGAAGACAGGGTGTGTTCCCAGCCTGGCCTGCCCCCACCTCCCCAGACTCCACGGGGGGGGAGAAATCAGGGAGAGGAGAAGAAGAAAGAAAGAAAGAAAGAAAGAAAGAGGCCAGCAGGTGCGGCAAGGGAAGGGAGGAGTGAAACGCAGGCCAGGCGAATGAAAGGGGGAGTGTGGAAGGGGTGAAAAAGGAGGAAGAAGCCCCAGAAAGTGAAGTCTGGGCCCTGGGGAACGTATGTCGCCAGCCGTCCTCCAGGTCCCCCATATCCTCCCCCCGACTGCAGGACGGGTCTGCCCAGCTGCCCTTTGGCACTGGACAAAGGCGGCTTGTCCCATGGGGCTGGGAGCAGCTGGTACGTGGGAAACAAGGGGGCTGATTGTTGGGGGCTCTGAATTGGGTCCATTCTCCAGCTCCGGGATATGCCAGCCCCGGCCTTTGCCAGCAGGGGGTGCCGTGGGGAGCAGGGTGGGGACACTGGCTGTGGTGGGAGCTCCCGGCTACTCCAGCCTCTACCAGCAGGGGGCACTGTGTTTGGGGACCTCAATAATAATACTCTCCCCCGCACCCCAATTTCACACCAATTACGATCATTGTAAAACTTTTATTGCCCATAAAAACCAAGGTCTTTAGCTTCTCAACACCATCAAGAGATTAAATGGGGATCAATGTAACAGCAGGTGTTGGGGGGGCTGAGAGGACCCCCAAAATGAAGGGGGGCCTGGCAGGAATTCTAATTGCCTCCACAAAAAATTCATCCTGAGGTGCAGCCTAAATTACAGCCAGGTTCACCCCCACCTCAGCTCACCTTCACCTCGAAACGGTCCTCCAAGTTCCGTTCTAAAATTCAGGCTGTTCACCCTCCCAACTGAGCTCTGGGGTCACCCCATAGACACCCCAAAAATGGGAGTTAGCTTTGCCCCCTCAAACAGCCCCATGGGTGCCCCCAAACTAGAACCAGGCAGTCTCCAAAAGTGGACCGAAATTCATTCCTAAACGCAGTCCTCTTCTGTGTCCCCTAAAATGAGAGCCAGGGACCCGCCAACATTCTACCCAGGCACCCCCCAAAACTCAGCCCTGAAGGTGCCTCTTCCCCATGGCTGGTGAGGCCTTTCCCAGGGTCACCCCCCCTCCTCGACTGGCCCCCCAGCCTTCTCTGCCACCTGCCCCCCAGGCCCTCTGGGGTTCCCCCACCTCATTAGGGTCCACTGTGCCCCCCAAGCCCCCTGGATTTTCCCAATGGGTTTCTCCCTTTTTCTCTGGGTCCCTCATCCCCCTGAGTTACGTCCCCACCCCATTATGGCCCCCTGGGTCTCCGAATCCCTCTGCCCCCCAGGGTCCCGCGGCGTGTCCCACACCCCGCTGGGGTCCCGCTGTGGCTCAGAACTGCGGCAGGACACAGATGCAGGCCACGGCCATGGGATACAGCCGGGGCTCCAGGAAGTAGGCGCCAGGCCGGCCGGGACAGGGGCGCCGGTAATAGACCGTGGTGCTGGCATTGACCCGCGCCGAGTTGCCCCGGCGGTCCCGGTGGTGCGGGGGGGCCAGCGACACGCAGTGCGGGCAGAGGCACTCGGCCTGGAGCAGGCGCTGCGGGAAGCGGGTGCTGTCACAGTCCTCCCTGCGGGGAGAGAGCGAGAGAGGGGGCGCAGTGAGAGAGACAGGGAGAGACTGGGACCGAGGGGGGAGACTGGGACCAAGGGGAGGGACTGGGACCGAGGGGGGAGAGAGACTGGTACCGAGGGGAGGGACTGGGACCGAGGGGGGGAGACTGGGACCGAGGGGGGGGAGAGAGACTGGGACCGAGGGGAGGGACTGGGACCGAGGGAGGGAGACTGGGACCGAGGGGGGGGAGAGAGACTGGGACCGAGAGGAGGGACTGGGACCGAGCGGGGGAGTCTGGGACCGAGGGGGGAGCGAGACTGGGACCGAGGGGAGGGACTGGGACTGAGGGGGGGAGTCTGGGACCGAGGGGGGAGCGAGACTGGGACCGAGGGGAGGGACTGGGACCGAGGGGGGGAGTCTGGGACCGAGGGGGGGGAGAGAGACTGGGACTGAGGGGAGGGACTGGGACCGAGGGGGGGGGGAGAGAGACTGGGACTGAGGGGAGGGACTGGGACCGAGGGGGGGAGCTGGGACCGAGGGGGGGAGCGAGACTGGGACCGAGGGGAGGGACTGGGACCGAGGGGGGGAGACTGGGACCGAGGGGGGGGAGAGAGACTGGGACCGAGGGGAGGGACTGGGACCGAGGGAGGGAGACTGGGACCGAGGGGGGGGGAGAGAGACTGGGACCGAGAGGAGGGACTGGGACCGAGCGGGGGAGTCTGGGACCGAGGGGGGAGCGAGACTGGGACCGAGGGGAGGGACTGGGACCGAGGGGGGGAGTCTGGGACCGAGGGGGGGGGAGAGAGACTGGGACTGAGGGGAGGGACTGGGACCGAGGGGGGGAGCTGGGACCGAGGGGGGAGCGAGACTGGGACCGAGGGGAGGGACTGGGACTGAGGGGAGGGACTGGGACCGAGGGGGGGAGTCTGGGACCGAGGGGGGAGCGAGACTGGGACCGAGGGGAGGGACTGGGACTGAGGGGGGGAGCTGGGACCGAGGGGGGAGCGAGACTGGGACCGAGGGGAGGGACTGGGACCGAGGGGGGGAGTCTGGGACCGAGGGGGGGGAGAGAGACTGGGACTGAGGGGAGGGACTGGGACCGAGGGGGGGGGAGAGAGACTGGGACTGAGGGGAGGGACTGGGACCGAGGGGGGGGAGAGAGACTGGGACCGAGGGGAGGGACTGGGACCGAGGGGAGGGAGAGAGACTGGGACCGAGGGGAGGGACTGGGACCGAGGGGGGGAGAGAGACTGGGACCGAGGGGAGGGACTGGGACCGAGGGGGGGAGAGAGACTGGGACCGAGGGGAGGGACTGGGACCGAGGGGGGGAGAGAGACTGGGACCGAGGGGGGAGAGAGACTGGGACCGAGGGGAGGGACTGGGACCGAGGGAGGGAGACTGGGACCGAGGGGGGGGAGAGAGACTGGGACCGAGGGGAGGGACTGGGACCGAGGGGGGGAGAGAGACTGGGACCGAGGGGAGGGACTGGGACCGAGGGGGGGGAGGGAGACTGGGACCGAGGGGAGGGACTGGGACCCCGGGGGGGGGAGAGAGACTGGGACCGAGGGGGGAGACTGGGACCGAGGGGGGAGAGAGACTGGGACCGAGGGGAGGGACTGGGACCGAGGGGGGGGGAGGGAGACTGGGACCGAGGGGAGGGACTGGGACCGAGGGGGGGAGAGAGACTGGGACCGAGGGGGGAGACTGGGACCGAGGGGGGAGAGAGACTGGGACCGAGGGGAGGGACTGGGACCGAGGGGGGGAGTCTGGGACCGAGGGGGAGCGAGACTGGGAGTGGGTCTGGGACCGAGCAAGTTGGGGATGCAGAGAGATCCTAGGCCCAAGACAGGAAGCGGGGCGGGGGGGGTCAGAAGCAGGGTCAGTGGGTTCCAGGGTGGAGGCCAGGGTCAGGGCTGTGTATTGGGGTACAGAGCAGCAGGGAGCTGTGTCGGGGTGAGGGTTGAGGGTCAGGGCTGTGTATTGGGGTACAGAGGGTGGGGGCTGGGTATCAGGGTGAGGGTTGAGGGTCAGGGGCGTGTATTGGGGTACAGAAGGGTGGGGATTGGATAGGGGGTCACTCTTACCGGTATCTCCAGGGTGCGATGGAGCGGGTGTTGGGGGGCCCATGGGACCGCCCCTGGCACTGGGGCTCCTCCCCCTGGCGGGTGGGCTGGGAGATGAAGTGACAGCTCTGGGGCTCCTGGGAGCGCCCCTCGCTCAGCCACACCCCGGCCTTCTCCACCTCCCCCAGCTCACAGCACTCGGTGTCGCCCAGACATCTCTGGGCCCTGCCCAGGGACGCCACCCAGAGCACCACCAACAGCACGGCCTGCGGGGGGCGAGAGAGAGCGTCAGAGAGAGGCAGGGACAGAGGGAGGGATGGAGGGATGGCAGGGGTATGTGGGGACAGGGGGACGGAGGGATGGAGGGATGACAGGGGTACATGGGGACGGAGGGATGGAGGGACAGAGGGAGGGATGGAGGGATGGCAGGGGTATGTGGGGACAGGGGGACGGAGGGATGGAGGGATGGCAGGGGTATGTGGGGACGGAGCGAGGGAGGGACAGAGGGAGGGATGGAGGGATGACAGGGGTACATGGGGACGGAGGGATGGAGGGACAGAGGGAGGGATGGAGGGATGGCAGGGGTATGTGGGGACAGGGGGACGGAGGGATGGAGGGATGGCAGGGGTATGTGGGGACGGAGCGAGGGAGGGACAGAGGGAGGGATGGAGGGATGGCAGGGGTATGTGGGGACAGGGGGATGGAGGGATGGCAGGGGGACATGGGGATGGACAGAGGGAGCACAGAGGAATGGAGGGAAGGGGTAAGTGGGGACGGGTGGCTGGCCCCTCCTAATGGATACCCCTGGGAGCCAGCAAGCAAAGGTAACAAACCCAAGTCCATGCGCAGCGTTAGCCAGCGGAACTCCCTGATGCTTGTTGAGCCGTTGTCACCCCCACACCCCAAGCCGGGCTTGTCCCTTCCATGGGCCGCAGAGCGTGAGGGTCTCGTGGGTGATGCCCAGGCCCCCAGCCCAGGAAGGATCTTTGGGGTCATGCTCTGTCCTGGGACGCGGTGCCAGAGGGCCGGGCTGGAGGACAAGGCCGAGGTAGAAACCAGGCGTCCTGGCCCGGAGTCACTCCCTGCTCCGACCCCTCGACCCCACTCCCCTGCCAGAGCTGGGGACGGAACCCAGGTGTCCGGGCTCTTACCTGCAGCGTCTCAGCCATGCCCGCTCTCCTCCGTCACCTGCGACCTGCCCATGCTGGGAGTCCCTGTTTTATAGCGGGCAAATTTCCATCGTATCACCAATGCAAATTTTTTTTCCTGGATGTTCACTTCAGATTAGGGTAATTTCCAGCGCTCACAATCCCACGGCACCCCACGCGGAGCTCGGGAATGGGAGGCACTGGCAGGGCTGGGCTGGCAGGGGGCTGCGGGTCGGGAGTGAGGCACCGGCAGAGCTGGGCGGGGGGCAGGACTGGGCTGGCAGGGGGCTGCGGGTCGGGAGTGAGGGGCACCGGCAGAGCTGGGCGGGGGGCAGGGCTAGGCTGGCAGGGGGCTGCGGGTCGGGAATGAGGGGCACCGGCAGAGTTGGGCGGGGGGCAGGGCTGGGCTGGCAGGGGGCTGCGGGTCGGGAATGAGGGCACCGGCAGATCTGAGTCGGGGACAGGGTTGGGCTGGCAGGGGGCTGCGGGTCGGGAATGAGGGGCACCGGCAGATCTGGGTGGTAGGCAGGGCTGGGCTGGCAAGGGGCTGTGGGTTGGGAGTGAGGGGCACTGCCAGCGCCATCACTAGGGGTTGCCCAGCCCAGAGAGCCTGGAACGAGCTGCCCCTGTCTTCAATCACCAGGTGCTGGAGTCCTGGGCTGGCGTCGGCTTGGCCAAGGGACTCAGGGCCCAGCTCTGGTGGGAGGGGGAAGAGCCCGGCCCCAATTCTCTCTGACTGGATTGCAGCAGAAATCAGGATGTTTAATGCTCGGGGGTGGGGGGGTGTCACAATAGTGAGATCAGATGAAGAAACCTCAGCCACAGCTGGGAGAGAACCCAGGAGTCCTGGCAACCAGCCTGCCTGTACAGTGACATACCACATTAAGGGCATTAATTCAGGGCTTTCCCTGATATATTCCACCCCCAGAGACCCCCAGCCCCCTCCCCAAGTCTTCCAGCACTCCAACCCCCTCCCCGGGACTCCCAGCCCCCTCCCCAAGTCTCCCAGGCCTCCCCCGGGACCTCTAGCCCCCTCAGCCCCCTCCCTGGGACCCCCACGCCGCCCCTGGGACTGCTAGCCCCTCCTAAGGGCAGCCCACAGGTGGGGGGGGATGCTAGCCCCATGGGGGAGGGGCAGGGTCCGGTCTCCGGGGAACACAGGGATTGTTTGGGAGCAGGTTTCCGTGGGCAGGAAGATTTGCATAGGATACTGGGGAGTCACCCCGCTCGGGTGGCTCTGATCCCAAACCACAACACAGCAGTGCCCATAGCAACACAAACAGCCCAGCGCCCAGGGCAGGTCAGGAGTGAGGGGCACTGGCAGGGTGGGGGAACAGGGCTGGGCTAGCGGGGGCTGCGGGTCGGGAGTGAGGGGCACCAGCGGGGAGGGGGCAGGGCTGGGATAGCAGGGGGCTGCAGGTCGGGAGTGAGGGGCACCGGCAGGGCGGGGGGTGGGCAGGGCTGGCTGGGACTGCAGGTCGGGAGTGAGGGGCACCGGCAGGGCAGGGGGGCAGGGCTGGGCTAGCAGGGGCTGTGGGTCGGGAGCGAGGGGCATCGGCAGGGCGGGGGGTCCCAGGGCTGGGCTAGCTGGGGGCTGTGGGTCGGGAGCGAGGGGCACCAGCAGGGCGGGGGGTCCCAGGGCTGGGCTAGCCGGGGGCTGCGGGTCGGGAGTGAGGGGCACCAGCGGGGAGGGGGTAGGGCTAGGCTAGCAGGGGCTGCGGGTCGGGAGTGAGGGGCACCAGCAGGGCGGGGGGGCAGGGCTGGGCTAGCAGGGGCTGCAGGTTGGGAGTGAGGGGCATCAGCGGGGCCAGGGGGTAGGGCTGGGCTAGCAGGGGCTGCGTGTGGGGAATGAGTGGCACCAGCAGAGCTGTTGGGGGGTGGGGGGCAGAGCTGGGCTGGCAGGGGCTGCGTGTTGGGGAGAGTGAGGGGCACCGGCAGGGCTGGGGGGGCAGGGCTGGGCTGGCAGGGGGTCTGCGATTTGGGCGTTAGGGGCACCGGCAGGGCTAGGCTGGCAGGGGGGCTGCAGGTTGGGAGTGAGGGGCACTGGCAGAGCTTGGCTAGCAGGGGCTGTGGGTCAGGAGTGAGGGGCTCCGGCAGGGCGGAGGGGGGGCAGAGCTGGGCTGGCAGGGGCTGCGTGTTGGGGAGAGTGAGGGGCACCAGCAGGGCTATGGGCAGTGGGGCCAGGGCTCCAAGAAGTGGCTGGGAGTGAGGCAGTGTGATGAAGTGGGACTGTTCTTAATGTTTTCTCTGAATATGGTGGGGGTGCCTCAGTTTCCCCTATGCAGTTCTGAAGTATCTAGGCGGTGGGATAAGAGGGTGTGATTGTTGCAGAGCCCTAGAGGGCCAGTGTGATGCTGTCTGCACAGAGAATGGCCGACACCCCGTCTCCTGGCCACTGATGGCCTGGGCCCCCCCCTGCAAGGTGCCAGCTGAAGGGGTTGGAGAACACAGAGATCAGGTGGCCCAGACTAAAGGCCAGAAGAGGGGCTGGAGGGGGGTTCAGTTTGGAACTGTCTGGGGAGACAGAGGGAGCCCCAGAACCGAAGTCTGGGATCCCTAACCCCCAAGGTGGACCTGACTGAGGGGTCCTGTTGTCTGTACCTACAAGTTCTGTTTTGGGCTGTGATCCTGTCGGCTAATAAACCCTCTGTGTTACTGGCTGGCTGAGAGTCACGGGGAATCGCCGGAAGTGGGGGTGCAGGGCCCTGATTCCCCCATGCTCCAAGACAGGCAGTAAGGTGACCCCCAGCTGTGAATCCCGCCCCACTCAGGCCCAGAGATAAAGGCCTGGTTAATGTCCAATCCTGGGTGGGGAGCAGGGTCTAGTGGCTAGAGCAGGGTAGGGAGGGGGCTGGGAGCCAGGACTCCTGGGTTTCATTCACATGCCCCTGTGTGCCTCAGTTTCCATGGGGCAGTCTGTGGGGGCTCCCTGTATAGGGGCTGCTAATCATGAGGCCTGCCCCCCCATCATATTTAATAGCCCTGGACTGGGTTCACCCCTGTTCCCTTGGGTGTGGGGCTGAAGCCCCTTGCCCAAACCCTGGGGTTAACTCAGCAGCTCTCCCCACAGGTTGCTTTGTGGCTTGGAGGGGAGACACCAGGGTGAACGAGGAGGAAAGATGAGGAGCCAGGACTCCTGGGTTCTCTCCCCGGCTCTGGGAGGGGAATGGGGGCTGCTGTAGGGTGACCAGACAGCAAGTGTGAAAAATCTGGACGGGGGGGTAATAGGAGCCTATATAAGAAAAAGCCCCAAATATCGGGACTGTCCCTATAAAATCGGGACATCTGGTCACCCTAGGCTGGTGGGTCAGAGCAGGAGGGGCTGGGAGCCAGGACTCCTGGGTTCTCTTTCCTGCCTGGCCAGATGTCCCCATCCTGGCAGGGGGAGTCAGCTACCGCTGAGGGTGCTGGGGGGGGGTTGCCTCTCCCTGGCGCCCGGGCAGGTGGAGCCGCTGGGACCGGGAAGGAGGGAGGGTTAGGGATGGGGGGATGGGGGGGGTAGTAATTCAACCCCTGGCTCCCTCCCTCCTCCTCCGTCTGCCTCCGCGCCCGGCCAGCCCCGGGGGAGGGGACTCGGGTTTCCCAGCGGGGAAGAGAGAGAATGTGAAAGCGACAGAGGAGGAGAGAGACTAGCCGGGCTGGAGGAGAAGGGGGAGGCAGCAGGAAGAAAGGAGGGGGGGGAGGGAAGGAAGGAAGGAAGAAGAAGGGAGGGAGGGAGGGAAGGAAGGGGGGAGGGAGGGAAGGAAGGGGGGAGGGAAGGAAGGAAGGAAGAAGAAGGGAGGGAGGGAGGGAAGGGGCCGATCCCCCCGCCGGGGGCAGCAGCCCGTGGCCGAGCGAGCGAGCGGAGAGCTGCGGGAGAACGAGCGGGACGGGACGGGCTGCCCCGGCCGCGGCGGAAGGAGGATGAACCGGGGGAGGGAAAGTTTTCGGCCAGGCGGGGGGACAAGCGAGTGAGGGAGCCGCGCCCCGGGCCCTGGAGGGGGAAGGAGGCAACGACAGAGAAGAGCCGCTGAGCCTCTCTTGGGGCGTTTGGTTTCCTCTTTGTTTCCTTCTCTTCTTTTATCCTCCCTCCGCTCAGCCTGCTTCATTCCCCCTTCCCCTTTTCTTCTCTCCCTCCTTCCTCCCTGCTTCATTCCCCCTTCCCCTTTTCTTCTCTCCCTCCTTCCTCCCTGCTTCATTCCCCCTTCCCCGTTTCTTCTCTCCCTCCTTCCTCCCTGCTTCATTCCCCCTTCCCCTTTTCTTCTCTCCCTCCTTCCTCCCTGCTTCATTCCCCCTTCCCCTTTTCTTCTCTCCCTCCTTCCTCCCTGCTTCATTCCCCCTTCCCCTTTTCTTCTCTCCCTCCTTCCTCCCTGCTTCATTCCCCCTTCCCCTTTTCTTCTCTCCATTCCTTGTTTTTCTCTCCCTCCTTCCCCCCCTTCCCTCCCTCTCCCCAGCTCAGAGCCAGCTGCAGCCCCTCCCAGGCAAAGTACAGCCCAGGGGGCCAGCGGGCGCCCAGCCCAGAGCCCGGGTTTGGCTTCAGCTGCTGGGCAAAGCCCCTGATTATGGGGTTGGGGAAAAAGCAAACTCCCAAGAGAGCCGCTGGCTGCTGAGGTCAGAGATTTCTTGGGAACTCAAAGGGAGGAGTTTGGCTCTTTCTTTCTTTCTTTTTCTTTCTTTCTTTCTACACATTCAGCAAAAGATCTTTTCTATCTCATCCTCAAACCCCTTGCACACTATCTATCTATCCCCACCCACCCCTTCTATCTATCTCTCTATCTCTTTCTGCAAAAAAAACCTTAGTCTGGAAGGAGGCTATTTTGGGGCACACTGTATTTTTTCTGGATTTTGACCTTTGCCAATTGGTGTTTGGACGTTGTGCTCTTTTGGTTCCGGTGCCGTTTGCCATCTGGCTGGCTCGGCGCCAGTGTCATTCGTGGCATGGTGTAAAATCTGGGGTTGGAAGAGATGCCGAAGCAAATGACGGGGTTTGAATTTTGAGGTTGTGGGGGGATTATCTCAATTTTCTTGGAAGTTGCAAAAAAAATTAACTCTGTGTGTGAGAGAGCGATTGTTTTCTGCACTTTAAAGTTGCCACAGTTTTCCCTGTGGATTAAAAACATTCTGGATTTCTGCATTTGCCTAATTTCTGGAATTTTTGATACATTAATTAACAGAATTTCTCAGCAATTTCCACCCCAAGATAGCTAGCTTTGAGTAGAAAGTTTGCAACATTTCTGGACTTGTGAACATGCACCACTTCTTCTGTGGAAGGAGATTCAGGATTTAAGGACGTGGTTTTGGTGAGGGTTCTGGATTTTTTTGAGTTAGATTATTTTTTTATTTCATTGTGGGGAAAAAGACTTGTCTAGATTTGTGGGGAATTTGTGATTTTTCTGGAGATTTGAACTTGTTAAAAAAAATCTGGATTTGCAAAAACAGTATATATTGAGGGACATTTCATGGCATTTCTGGATATCCGAACTTGCAAAAAAGGGCGGAAATTTTGAGCTTTCCAAAAATCGTCTTGATTTGGGAACGTTTGCAAAAGCAGGGGTGTTGATGCTTGCAAGAATTCTGGAGTTTGGAATGAGGCCACATTTCTGGCTCCTTCGGCTCAGAAAAATGGTCTAGATTTGGGGGAAAGGTTGCAAGATTGTTTTGCAAAAAATTGTCTGGATTTTTCGCTGGCAAGATTACGCAAAGGTTTGCAAGTTTTCCTGGATTGCCCAGGTCTGCAAAACCCCAATCTTGGGTACTCTGAGCTTTGGGGAGGACCTTCTGGAAATGCCTGCCCTTTGCTTTCTGGTTGCAACTCAGTCCTGTTCTTGCAAAATAGGATTTTGTCCTAACTTGTTGAACCTCACTGCGTGCCTCACTCCACGCACCATGAAAGCAGCCAGGCCTCTCTGCATGTGTCTGTGCTCGCTGGATGTATTTTGCTGACCAAAGAAGCTGTTTGCAGAGCAGAAAAGACTTCTCAATCCTCTGGAAAATGACCGGGATTTTGCTCTTCCACGGCTGGACTTTTTGAAAAGAGTCGTGTTTGGATCCGAGGGGAAACCCAACGGATTTGCTGAGTTGGCTGGAAACTATTTAGGCCCAAAGTATTGGGCTTGTTTGTTTGGCCTCCAAAACTCATGGAAGAAAGAGTGAGGGACCTATAAGGAACTGGGACACTTTGAAATGATACTTTGACAAAAGTTTACAAGAAAATTGTGCTTCTCTCTCTATCTCTTCCTTTCTCTCTATCCCCATATGCCCCCCCATCCCCCATTCCACAGCAGAAAGAACTAAACAAATCTATAAACTCCAACGTATAATCTAGGCCTTAATTTACAGTTTAGAGGAAAGCTGTGACTGTCTTTCTTTCATTTCACACTCTTTTCTTCATCATTCATACCCTTTTCCAAATTCAATCTCCTTGCTTTCTCCTATCACCCCACCTTCTTTCCTTCCTTTTCCCATCTGTCTCTCCCAACACAAGACCCCTCCCTGGAAGCACCATGTCTGTAAGTAGATTGAAGCTTGGGGTTACAGCCTTCCCATTTTCACCCTGACCCGGAATGGGTTGGCTGGGAATTTGGGGGGGGGGGTTGTCCCTGCCACTCCAACTGGGGGAAATGAGCCCTGTACTGGAGGATACTGGT
Organism: Dermochelys coriacea; assembly: GCF_009764565.3. Classification (NCBI taxonomy): domain Eukaryota; kingdom Metazoa; phylum Chordata; order Testudines; family Dermochelyidae; genus Dermochelys; species Dermochelys coriacea. The sequence goes on from NC_050080.1 coordinate 38,780,834, forward strand.
CTGCCACCAAGCAGTACTGGGAGTACTCATCCCTCTGCACACTGGCCCAGCCAGCCCTGAGGGTCCCCAACCTCTCTCCCGGCTGTCCCTGGGGGTCCCCGATCTCTCTCCCAGCCATCCCTGGGGGTCCCTGGTCTCTCTTCCAGCTGTCCCTGGGGGTCCCCGGTCTCTCTCCCAGCCGGCCCTGGGAGTCCCCGGTCTCTGTCCCAGCTGTTCCTGGGGGTTCCTGGCCTCTGTCCTGGCCGTCCCTGGGGGTTCACTGCTCCCTCTGCCCCCAGGCCCAGCTGGCCCGAGCGCTGTTTGACAACGTGGCTGAGTGCCCAGAGGAGCTCTCCTTCCGCCGGGGGGACCTGATGCTGGTGCTGCAGCCCAAGGTGCCTGGCCTGGCCGGCTGGCTCCTCTGCTCGCTGCACGGGCAGCAGGGCATCGTCCCGGCCAACCGCGTCCGCATTCTGCCTGATCCGGGGCCCCCCGACCTCTCCCTGGCGCCCCACAAGGAGAGCGCACCATCCGCCCTCTACAACCCACCCCAGGGCCAGAGGAGGAGCAGGGCAGGGCAGAAGGAAGAACAGCAGGAGGTGAGAACCCAGGCGTCCGGGATCTCCCACCGCCGCCTCCCTTCCCCCATCCAGCCAGGGAACCCAGGCTTTAGAGGTCCCCCAACACAATCACCCCTGGGGATCCCCCGTACCACTCCTCATCCCCATCACCCACAGCTCGGCCTGAGAACCCAGGTGTCTGGGCCCTGACCCCACTCTGGCACCCCCAGGTGTACGTGGTGCCCCCACCTGCCCGGCCGTGCCCGACCTCCTGTGATGATATCTACAAGGTGCCCCGTGCCGCCCGGAGAGACAGGGACCCCGGTGAGGTGAGAATGGGGGCTGGTGGGGGGAGGGGAAGGGGGCAGGGAGATGAGGGGGACCAGTGTCTGAGTCTCAATTCACCTTCTTTTCCCCCCGACCCCCAGGTCTACGACGTCCCCTGCTCCCTCCCGCGGGACGCCGCCCTCTCTGACACCTATGACACCCCCACATCCTTCCCCAAGCAGGCAGCGCCGGACGCCAACCCCTACAACGTGCCCCCCCCAGCCATGCCCCCCCTGGGACAGGAGGAGGAGGAGGAGGGATGGGAGGAAGAGCCGGCCCCCATCTACGCCACCCCATCCAACCTGCGCCGGGCGTCCGCCCTGCTCAACCTCTACGAGTCGCCTGAAGAGCTGCTGGGGGGGGAGTACGACCTGCCAGGGCCCCCCCCACCGGAGGCGGCCCTGGGGGAGCTGAGCCTGGGTGAGACGGGGGGCTTCGTCGGGCGCCCCCGGCTGCCCTCAGCCGAGAGCCTCTCGCGCCGCCCCCTGCCCGCCCTGCCCTCGCCTGGTGCCCCCCGCAAGGGCAGCATCCAGGACCGGCCCCTGCCTCCACCCCCGCCCCGGCTGGGGGGACTGGCTGGGGGGCCGGATGAGGGGGCGGGGGATGGGCACAGCGACTACGAGGGGATCCGGCTGGCAGAGGAATACGACTACGTCCACCTCAAGGTGAGCCGGGGGCGCCCCTGAGCCCAGCTCCTCGAGCCCTGACCTCTTATCCCTAACGCCAACCCGAGCCCTGACCTCTGACCCCTAACACCAACCCGAGCCCTGACCTCTGACCCCTAACACCAACCCGAGCCCGGCTGCCTGAGCCCTGACCTCTGACCCCTAACACCAACCCGAGCCCTGACCTCTGACCCCTAACACCGACCCGAGCCCTGACCTCTGACCCCTAACACCAACCCGAGCCCGGCTGCCCGAGCCCTGACCTCTGACCCTGGTCCTGACTCCAACCCAATCATGGCTACCTGATCCCTGGCCCCAATGCCAGCCTGCACCTACCTACCCGATCCCTGACCTGTGACCTCTGCTTCACCCCAGCTTTCTGTCCAATAACCTCTTACCCTAATGCCACCCTGACCTCTGACCCCGACCCCCCACCTCTGGTTCCAGGTCACTGACCTCTGACCTTGACCCCAAAGCCAACCAAGCCCCAGGGGTCCCTCACCTCTGCCTCAACCTCAGAGCCTGCCCCAAATGCCAATGGGACACTGCTTTCCCTGACCCCTCATGTCAACCCTGTCCCACAATCACTGACCTCTGACCCCAGCATCAACCCGCTGACCCCAAATCCGACCTCTACCCCCTGCAGGGGACAGACAGGCTCCAGCCCCCGGCTACAGACCGCAACCCCCCAGAGGAGGTGACCAGCCCCAGACTCCAACCAGAGACCCCCATTTTGCTGGAGAAGGAGGAGGTAGGGGTGGTCCCTTCCTGGACATCTGGGTCCCTTTCCCTGGTGGTGGATGGGGATCAAACTGTCCCGGATGTCTGGGTCCCATTTTCAGAAGGGTGGAGTCCTTCCTGGATGGTGGGTGAATGGGGGGTGTCAAGATTTCCTGAATTCCTTGGTCTCATCTCCTGGAACAGAGGGTCCCTCCCGGACTCCTGGGTCCTTCCTGCCCCCTTCTCCCCAGCCTGGGGCAGGAATGACCCCTTCTAGCACTGACACCCTCCCTCCCCTGCCCTGCCAGGTGCCTCCCAGCCCTGAGGACGCCCAACTGCTGCAGTTCTATGCGGGCCAGTGCCGGACGCACTACGCCACCCTCCTGGTGGCCACGGAGGCCCTGCTGGCCAGCGCTGGGGCCAACCAGCCGCCGGGCGTCTTCGTGCCACATGGGCGCTTTGTGCTCGTCACGGCGCACAAGCTGGTCTTCGTGGGCGACACGCTGGTGCGTCAGGCGGCCTCGGCCCCCCTGCGGGCCCGGGTGGGGGCAGCTGCCAGCGCCCTGTGCCAGGCCCTCAAGGGGGCCGTGCTGTCGGTCAAGGGGGCAGCGCTGAGCTACCCCTCGCCCCCTGCTGCCCGCCTGCTCCGGGAGCGCCTGGCCGAGCTCTCCCGGCGGGCCCAGGGCTTCACCAGCCTGCTCAGCACCCTGGCGCCCTCCTGACCCCCGGACCTTTGACACCAATGATCCTTGGGTGACCTCTGACCCCCCTCCCCAGGGTCCTCTGTGCCAACGAAACCTGTGACCTCTGACCTCCTGTCAATTAGCCCTGTGTGACCTCTGACCTTTTAACATCAAGCATCCTTGGGTGACCTCTGACCCCCCCTCCCCTGGGTCCTCTGTGCCCCTGCCACTTGGTCCTACCTGACCTCTGACCCCTGTCCATTGACCTCTGACATAGTCCCAAAGGCTCCTAGCAAATGATCCCCATGTGACCTCTGACCCCAAAAGCCCTACCCAAATCAATTGTGACCTCTGACCCCAGCCCAAGGCCCTCCCAGCTCCAATGGCCTACTGCAACCTCTGACCCCTGGCTAGTTTCCCCTACGTCATGACCCCTGGCCTTTGACCTTTAGCCTCCCATAACTGATCTCCCTCTTTCCCCTTTGCCCTCCGCCCCTCTTTGACCTGGGGGCCCCGTTACCTTCTCCCTTGACTCCACCCAAGGGCTCCCCCTCCTGGCCCCCCAACCAAAAAGCCCCTTGAGCCTTGCCCTGTGACCTCTGCCCCCAGCCTAATTCCCACCCTGCAAAGCTCTGACCCACTTCATAGGGGGCAATCTTCGTACTATCGATAGTTCAGGTCTGGACTCATGGAGGGGGATGGACCTCACCCCCCAACCCCAGGGACCCCAAAGTTGCTTGGGGGGGTCAGAGCAATGCGAAAGACTTGACTGCGGTTGGGCAGCATAAGAAGAACGCCCCCCCCGGAGATGGGACAGTAACGAGGGGGGTCAGCCAACACCAGCGTGGAGCGGAGGATCATGGGAGAATGGCCAATGCCAAGAAGCAGAGGATTACAGGAGACTGGCCAAGGCAAGAGGAAGCAGAGGAGTTTAGGTAAAGCCCAGCAAAGGGGATGGTCCCCATCCGCTGACGACTCCCCAGCCCCTGTACCCCCACTTCACAGCCCTGCCGGTGCCCCTCACTTCCAACCTACAGCCCCTCTCCAGGGAGCCCATGGGGTGACCTGTTCTCTCAGGAAAGATTTTTTCTATGTTTGTAAATAATAAATCAATGAAAAAACACAATTATCTCTGTTCCTGGGGGGGGGGGGAGCGCGTGCACAACCTTCCCCGCACCCAGCAGTCAGCCTGCCCCACCCCAGGGCCAGATCAGAAGCAGCAACCCCCTCCCCCCATATTCTATTCCCTAAGAAAGGTAGGGAGGGGACGGAGGGGCTGTTGGGGGGATTAGTTGGGAAGGGGCTATGCTGGGGGGAGGCGGGAAAGAGATCTGTGAACAGGAGGGGAGTTGGAGGCCAGGCTGTGGGCTCCAGTGGTTAGAGCAGCGGGGGTCTGGGAGCTGCGGGGAGGGGAGTGAGGTCTAGTGGTTACAGTAGGAGGGGCTGGGAGCCAGGACACCTGGGTTCTCTCCCACCTCTGGGAGGGGAGTGGGAGCTAGTGGTTGGGAGGTGGAGGGGACCCAGGTCTCCTGGGTTCTCAGCCCAGCTTGGGGAGGCACCACCCCCCCCGGCCTCACAAATAAGCGCACACTGCTAGGCCCGTCTATGGGTGTGGGCGGGCCAGGAACACACCTCCCCAGGTGACTCTGTGAACGCCACGCCAGTGTTACACCTGGACTTAGGGCAGGCCTGTGCCAGGCAATAACACGCCAGCAGGCCTGTGACACATGAGGAACATGTCAACGACACGGTCAAGAGCCCAGCACGCACACCAGCAACACACCAACTCCATGCTTGGCACATTAACTCACCCCATGCTCAGAAACGCAAGCACACACGGGCACCATGCCAGCACCACACGGGGCCCAGTCTGACAGACCAGCTGGCAAGGGGCACCCTCCAGTGGTGGGCAGTGGGATAACAGCCTCCTACTGGGGATGGCAGGGACCTGGGTTCAAATCCCAGACACCCACCACCTCTGCACTGCCCCCTCTCACCAGCCTGGCGCCCACCTCATCTCCCCTGACATCAGAGGAAGGGGGCCAGGACATCTGGGCTCCCTGGGAGGGTGGTGACGTCTAATGGTAGAGGGGGACAGCAGGCCCCCTGTCCCTGCTGTCTGCCCCCACCCCACCAGCTAAGACAATTAAGGGGATACCCCCACCCCCCTGCAACTCCCTAACCTTTACTGGGGCCTGCTATGGCCTCGGGGCCCCCCCAACCCTGCCAGACCCCCCCCATGGCAATACCCCATCATTCTCTGGGGTACCCCCAACTCCCCTTTGATCCCAAATGCTCCCAGGGATTCCCCATCCTTATCAGGACCCCCTGAGTCTCCCCAGAACCTCCAGAGACCCCCAACCATGCTGGGACCCTCCCTCTTCCATGGCATCTCTCACAGGACCCTACCACCCCCATCAGAAGAGACCCCAGAGAACCCCACCCCCTACAAACCCCCGAGACCCCCCAGCCACTGTCAAGGGCCCTTTTCACAGTGCCTGCCCCCCATGACCCTGGTCATATGACAGCCGCTCCCCAAACACTCCCCCCAACCCAAGTCACGTGATCAAGAGATGACACCCAACAGACTGGACTCAAGGGCCTAGATTTAGGACCCTCCAACCCCTCCCCCCCCCAAGGGACAGTGCAGCAAGCCAGCAGCTCAGATCCCCTCCCCCACGGGGGGGGCTGGTTATCCAGGGACCCCTTGCCCCGGGCTAAGACACACCTCAAAAACCCAGGAGTCCTGGTTCCCCACCCCTGCCACAAGAGAACCCAGGAGTCCTGTCCCCCCACAAATCACCCTTTGCCCCCTTTTCTTTCTTCCAAAAACATCTTTTATTTTTTTCCACCCTCAAAACATTTTTTTTTTTAATTTTTTTTTCTCCCCCCTGCCCTCTCCCCCCCCACCCCCCAGCCTGGAAATTAAAATAAAGGGGGCAGGGGAAAGACCCCCCCCATCCCTGCTCCGCCCCCCTCCCCCCAAATAGTTAATCTGGTCGCAAGAGCTCCGTGCGGCTCGACAATTCCTTCAGGCTAAAGCCACCTGCAAAGATAAAGACACTGAAATACGGCAGGTAACAGCCCCGGCCCGGACGGAAGGAAGGGGGCAGGGGCAGCGGAGGAGAGGAGAGAGCCGGGCAGGGGGCAGCGCCAGGGCCAGGGCCCACCCGCAGGGGGGGAATGGCGGGACAGGAACGAGACAGGGGAAGGGAGGAGTGAAGCGCCGCCCGCCCAAGGCGGAGAAGTGAGGGGCCGGGCGCAGAAAGCGGGAAGGAAGCGGGCCGCCCGCGGACGGATGGCAGGAAAAGGGGGAGCGAAGAAGGACAGAGAGGAGGAGTGCCCTGTGCTCAGCGAGCCAGCCCCCGCCCCCCGCCGCGCCCCACGGGGCTGCTGCAACACTGTCACATTCTTCTCTTTTTTTTTTTTCTTTTTCTTTCCCAAAAAACACTTTTTAGTAAGGGGAATACCATGAGGTTGCTCTCGCCCGGCCCCTGCAGAGGAGAGAAGAAGGGAACGAGTTAATAAACCAGGGGGAAGAGAGAGGAGAAGAGAAATACAACCAAAGAACCCAGGAGTCCTGGCTCCCAGCCCCTCCTGCTCTAACCACTAGCCCCCCCACACTCCCAAGCTGGGCAGAGAATCCAGGAGTCCTGGCTCCCAGCCCTCCCCCTCGGCCCTGCTCTAACCACTAACCCTCACTCCCCATCCAGAGCTGGGGATAGAACCCAAGAGTCCTGGTTCCCCAGCCCCTGCTGCTCTAATCACTAGACCCCACACCCCTCCCAGAGCCAGGAGAGAACCCAGGCATCCTGCCGGCAGCAGCCTGGCCCCCCCAGACCTGTATGAGCGTCCGCGGGGTCGGCTGCTGAATCCACTGTAGAACCGGGCCCGGGAGCTGGTGTAACCAGAACCGCGCCCTCGGTACCGGGCCCGGGGAAAGCCCCGGTCTGTGGTGCTGATGCCGGGCCGGTTGGTCCGCTTGGGGATCACCTGTGGGGGAAGAGAAGGGTCAGAGAAGCCCAAGCGGGGGGAGGGAAGGGGGTGCAGCAAGGCTCAAGGAGGAACTTGGGAGCAGGGGAGAGAAATGGGGTTCAGACCCAGACTAGAGAAGGGAAGGTGGAGCTGGGGTTCAGGGGCAGAATCTTGGGGTTCGGGGCAACAGGTGACGCTCCTGTGAGCCAGGAGAGAGCCTAGAGTTCAGGGTAGGATCTGGGCCCAATCTCGGGATTCGGGGGCCTGGGTTTTAGGCTGTGGGGCTCACCTTGATCTGTCGCCCCCTGAACAGGGATTCATCTAGCGCCATGGAGGTGCGCACAGACTCCTTGTCGGAGAACTCGATGTAGGCGAACCTGGGGGGGATCCCACATTAGACACCCCAAAAACATAGCCCCCACAAAAAGCAGCCCACAGGACCACAGCTTCTCCTTCAGCCCCTCCCTTATGATCCACACTCCTCCTCCTGCCGCCCCACGAGCCCCGAAATCTCACTCACCCCTTGGGGTGCCCACTGTATTTATCACACAGGATGGTGACGCGGTTGACAGACCCGCAGCCATGGAAGTGAGCCTCCAACTCTTCAGCCGTCGCCCCGTAATCCACCTGAAAAAGAGAGGGGGGGATGGGCTGAGAAACAGGGTCCCCTGAATCCCCCCAGCCCTTCCATGGCTCCCCCACTTACATTACCCACGTATATGGATCGAGCGTCTGCCTCCATCTTTTCCTCTAGGGACATTATGACTGGGCCAGCTGTCAAGAGAGAACAGGGGACTTAGTATGGGGGGCCTGTACCCCAAATCTCTTCCAGGGCACATTCCCTTTCCCAGAACAGAGAGGGGAAGACACCCCCCCCCCGCATTGGATTTATACCAGCATCTGCATAACTAATATGGACAGATGTATAAACAAAGATGTTTATACAGGCCCTACACAAACAACCTAAGGGGTAGCGTTTATGTAGGACCTACCTAAAAGGTTCAGAACAGCATGAGTGAAGTCGATGTTTCCATAGGTCCTATGCAAACCAGATGGTGACACTTATGTAAGTACTACACAAATAAAAATCAGAGGAGCACAATTCCCATGTGTCTCTGGGCTTTGCCATCCCTGCCGGGGTCTGAGAGTGAATGGGGGGGGGGGCAGTATTGTTTACTTAGATCCTACATATACAAACAAATAGTGTTTACATAGGCCCTACAAAAATAAAATACAGAGCAGAGTGAATCCCAAATGCCTCCTAGCTTCATTCCCCCCTGCCCCGCAATCAACAGGGTCCAAGGGGGAAAGTGATGGTTACTGTGTACATAGGTCTTACACAAATAAGATGGTGGCATTTATGTAGGTCCTACACAAACAAAATTCAGAGGGGCATAATTTGCATGTGTCTCTAGGCTTTACAATCGCCAAGGGGGTCTGAGTTTGAACGTGGATGGTGGGTGGGGGGAGTTACTGTTTATATAAGTCCTACACAAATACAATTCAGAACAGCGAGACTCCCAAATGTGTCTGGAAATCACCACCATCCACATAGTCCAAGGGGGACATTGCAGGGATGGTTCAGGGCAGTGCAGTTCACAGATGCCCCCTAACTTCACCACGTGCAGGAGGCCTGAGGTTTATGGGGGGCCAGACAGGGAGTAACAGGGGGCCCGAGGGGGTCTCACCGTTGCCTGGCGGGGGGCTCATGTTCATCTGCTTCTCCACCTCGTTCTGCAACTCTTTCAGCTTCTCCGCCTCCTCCTCCATCTCCCGCACTCGGGCTTTGATGGCCTCCAGCTCCTGGGGCACAAGAGAGGCAGATTGGGGGCCTGAGTTACCCGCCTCACTCTCCCGCTGACATATGCCACCCCCATGTCACCCTCTCCACCAACTCCCCTCATAGCTCTGTCCTGGCCCCCCAACACATCTCCATCCTACCCAGGACCCCCAACAAAGAGCCCGACACCCCAAATCTGCACCCCCTCTCATGTTTAGTCCCCCCCCGAGCCCCTGCCCCCAACCCCCAGATCTCCCCCCCCGATCCCCCCTTGTTCCCCCACCCGCTCACCGGGTCCTCGATGGCGGGGTCTCCGGGGTCCCCCTCTCCCAGCCCGGCCTCCTCCTCCAGCTCCTCGGGGGGGCGGTGGGCGCCGGGGCCCGCCCCAGGCCCGGCCCGGGGGGCGGAGGCGGAGGGGGGGGGCGGGTGCGGGGGCCCCCCCCGTGCACCGCCCCCGGCCCGACCCCCCCCGTCCAGCAGCAGCTCCCCCTCCTCCTCCTCCTCTTCCTCCTCCGCCCCCCCCGCCCGCCGCGCGCGGGGCCCCGCCCCCAGGTCCGGCCCCCCGCCCAGCCCGTTCCCGTACTGCGCGGGGGGGCCCCCGCCCGCCTCCGGCCCCTCCCCCGCCCCGCGCGCTCCCCCGCTGCCCCGCGCCGACGAGGCCATGGCGCCTGCTACTCTGCCCCGCGCTGGGCCGGCCGCTGCGCCGCGCGCCGCTCCTCATTGGCCGCCCGGGCGGGGACGGCCCCCTCGCCCCCACCCCATTGGCTAGCCCGGCGGAAGGGCTTGGAGAGAGCTCCTGATTGGCCGGCGGCCCGCCATCGCTCTATCCCATTGGCGAAGGCGCCCGCTCGTCAACGGAACTCTCCCGTGTGATTAGTCGCCCCCCGGAAGGGCCGTGCCCAAACCTCTGATTGGCCCAGTGTCGCCATCGCTCAAACTCTATTGGGGCAGAGTCCCGTCAGTCAAGAGATTGCTGCCTTCGGAGCGGCTGCCGGGCGCGAGGGGAAGGGCAGACACTCTGGACTGGCTCAGCATCATGATTCGTCACGTCCCTCCCCGTGGCTGCGGCCCTCATTGGATGAACCTGCCCTGCCTCATGGGCGGGGGGAGGGGCTCTGCCGCCCTGAGGAAGCCCCGCCCACGTCTGACCTTTTGACCCCAACGTGACCCCCTTACCCTTCCCTGCTTCACCTCCGGCAGGGGCCTGGCCCTGAGCCCGAGCCTGACCTCTGACCCCGAACTCCAACCCCTGACCCCAACCCCAATGTCTCATGACCCCACAGGTCGATAAACCAACATGGCCGCCCCTGGGCCTGAATCAGTCCCCCCCACCCCCTGGGTGCCCCTCACTCCCGACCCCTACAGCCCTCTCCTGCCCCAGCCCCGCCCCACACCCCCCGGTGCCCCTCACTCCCAACCCGCAGCCCCCTCCTGCCCAGCCCGCCCCCCCCCTGGGTGCCCCTCACTCCCGACCCGCAGCCCCCTCCTGCCCCAGCCCCGCCCCACACCACCCCGGTGCCCCTCACTCCCGACCCGCAGCCCCCTCCTGCCCCAGCCCCGCCCCACACCACCCCGGTGCCCCTCACTCCCGACCCGCAGCCCCCTCCTGCCCCAGCCCCGCCCCACACCACCCCAGTGCCCCTCACTCCCGACCCGCAGCCCTCTCCTGGCCTAGCCCCGCCCCACACCCCCCCGGTGCCCCTCACTCCCGACCCGCAGCCCCCTCCTGCCCCAGCCCCGCCCCACACCCCCCCGGTGCCCCTCACTCCCGACCCACAGCCCCCTGCCAGCCCAGCCGGTGCCCCTCACTCCCAACCCGCAGCCCCCTCCTGCCCAGCCCTGCCCCACACTCCCCCGGTGCCCTCAATCCCGACCCGCAGCCCCCTGCAGCCCAGCCGGCGCCCTCACTCCCACCCACAGCACCTCCTGCCCCAGCCCCGCCCCACACCCCTGGGTGCCCCTCACTCCCAACCCGCAGCCCCTGCCCAGCGCCCACACCCCCTGGGTGCCCCTCACTCCCAACCCGCAGCCCCTCCTGCCCCAGCCCCGCCCACACCCCGGTGCCCTCACTCCCGAACCGCAGCCCCCTACTGCCCCGCCCACCCCACCCCCGGTGCCATCACTCCGACCGCAGCCCCCTCCTGCCCAGCACGCCCCCCCCCACCCCGGTGCCCCGACCTCACCCCGAGCCCTCTCCTGGCCTAGCCCACCCCACACACTCCCACCGGTGCCCCTCACCCGACCCAGCCCCTGCCAGCCCAGCCGGTGCCCCTCACTCCCAACCCGCAGCCCCCTCCTGCCCCAGCCCCGCCCCACACTCCCCCGGTGCCCCTCACTCCCGACCCGCAGCCCCCTGCCAGCCCAGCCGGTGCCCCTCACTCCCAACCCACAGCCCCCTCCTGCCCCAGCCCCACCCCACACCCCTCCCCCGGTGCCCCTCACTCCCAACCCGCAGCCCTCTCCTGGCCCAGCCCCACCCCACACCCCTCCCCCGGTGCCCCTCACTCCCAACCCGCAGCCCCCTCCTGCCCCAGCCCTGCCCCACACTCCCCCAGTGCCCCTCACTCCCAACCCGCAGCCCCCTCCTGCCCCAGCCCCGCCCCACACACCCCCCGGTGCCCCTCACTCCCGACCCGCTGCCCCATACCAGCCCAGCCCTGCCCCCCGCCAGCTCTGCCTCCCCTCAGTCCCCCCCACACCCATTCCCTGGCTGGCTTCCTGGGATCCATTAGCTGCATCTTGTCTCATGAATTATTGATCCCAGATTGGAACATTTTAGACCCTTCACCTCTCAGGTACATGGTGTCCCCGGCTGGGCCTAGACTCCCGGACGCCTGGGTTCTGGCCAGGTTAACTCGGTTTGGAAGGAGCGACTACCCCACCCCCACCTCCTGGCCAGGGGCGGGGGGGAATGGGGAGCCCTGCGTATTGGAAGGAGGGGAGAGTGCTTGGAGGGGATGTGCCGTTTCTGAGCATTACAGTAATTGCCAAGTCAGATTTTGCGTGCACCTGGCCCAGGAGGGATGGAGGGATAGAGAAAGAAGGAGAGAGAGAGAGGGAGGGAGGAGGGGCATCTGCTGGAGAAAAGAAGGTGAAAGAGAAAGAGACAGAGAGAGCCACGGTGAAGCCCCCTCGGAGCAACAGAACGAGACAGCGCCCAGCCAGAGCAATAGAAAGACAGATCGCAAGGAGACAGAATGAACCAGCGGAGAGATCAAAGGAGGCAGTGACCAAGCGAGACAGAGCCTGGCCGGAGCAAGACAACAAGAGAGTCTGGAGGAAAGGAAAGTGGCAAGCAGAGTTATGGCAGGATAGGAGGAGCGAGAAGGAGACAGCGCAGAAGCGACAGAACGAATCAGAGCCCGGACAGAGAGAGACACTCAGAATCTCTGGAAGGGAAGAACCTGGAAGACAGATTGACGGAAAGAGAGAACAAACCAGCACCTGGCTGCAGTGATAAATTGGGACTCTCCAGAAAAAAGGAACAAGAAAGCAACGACAGAGAGATAGAAGGAGGCAGAGTCCAGAGGGAGACGTAGTCACAGAAACTCTGGAAGGGAGGAATGTGGAAGGTGGTGAGGAAGGAGTAGAATAAGCCAGCGCCCTGCCAGAGCAACAGAACGAGACACAGCCCAGACAGAGAGAGAGAAGGAGAATTTTTGAAGGGAAGAACGTGAAGATAGCGACAGAGCAACAGAACGAGTCAGGTCCAGACAGAGAAATAGACCTGGACTCTCTAGAAGAGAACAATGTGGAAGGCAGCGATGAAGTGGTAGAATGAGCTGGCGCCATAATGGAGCGATAGAATGAGACGCAGTCCAGATGAGTGATAGAAAAAGAGAGCACTTTGTTGAATCAGTAGAATGGAGAGAGAGAGCTAGGAGGACTCAAAACCCAGATAAAACAATAGAGCGAGCCAGAGCCCAGAAAGAGTGATAGAAGGAGGCCTGGACAGGGTGACAGAAGGACACAGGATCTGGACAGATGGATAGAGCTCCCGGATGGAGCAATAGAATGAGCTGGTTCCCAGACAGAGCGATAGAACGAGCCGGCACCTTGACAGACCAATAGAACGACACAGTGCCTGGACAGAGCGATAGAACGAGGCCCAGATGCAGCAATAGAACAAGGCGGTGCCCAGGGGAGCGATAGAAGAACGCAGCGCCTGCGGGGAGCGATAGAACGAGCCAGTGCCTGGGGGAGCGATAGAAGAACGCGGCGCCTGCGGGGAGCGATAGAACGAGCCGGTGCCCAGCCGGAGTGAGTTGGCCTCCACCCCGGCCCCCATGGCACGCGCTCCCCCGCCCCCCAGCGACATCCCGCGGAACCTGAGCTACATTGCGGGGCTGTACGAACGGGCGTACTACCGCACGGTCCGGCCCAGCCTGGGTGACGACTCCGACTCCGAGGCTGAGGGGCGAACCCGGGGGGCCCGGCCAAGGGGACGCCAGAGCCACACGGGTGCCAGGGGTGAACGCCGGCGCCGCAGGGCCCGATCTGCCCCGGCTGGGGGCCCCGGTGGAGGATCCCGCAGCTGCAGCCCCGGCTCCCGCAAGCGTGTGCGCTTCGCCGATGCCCTGGGGCTGGAGCTGGCCAGCGTGAGGCGCTACTGGCCGGCCGAGCTGCCCCAGGTCCCTGAGCGCGTCCACACCCAGCTCCGGCGCGACGCCCTGCGCCACTTTGCCCCGCTGCGCCCCTTCCAGGTAATGGGGGGAGCGATCGGGGGCAGGAGAGAGCCAAGGGCTGGGGAGGGCAGGGGCAGGCAGGGTGGGGGCAGGGGAGGGGATGAGAGCTGGGGGGCAGGTGCCCGCTCTGCCCCCCCAGCAGAGGACACTAGGGTCCAGGGTGGGAAACAGCGTGACATTAATTTTCTTTCTTTCTCTCCATCCTTCCACCTCCATCCCCACCCCCCGTTTTCTCCAGGACCCCCAGGACCCGCTGGCGGGGCGCCTGCTGCTGGCACCATGTTTCTGGGACCCGCTGGGGCTGCCGGACTTCGGGGCACGGCTGGGGGCACAGGGCGTGTGTCTGGAGGGGGTGCGGGCCAGGGGGCTGGGGGTGGCGGGGACCCTGCGGGTTCTCAACCTGGCCTATGAGAAGCGGGTCAGCGTCCGCTACAGCTGGGACGGCTGGGCCAGCTACCGGGAGGCCCCCGCTGCCTACGTCGGGCCCTCCACTGGCCCCCCCTCCGACCGCTTCGCTTTCTGCCTGCCCCTGCCCCCTGGGGGCACCCTGGAGTTCGCCCTGCGCTGCCACGTGGGGGGCCAGGAGCTGTGGGACAACAACGCAGGGCAGAACTACATCCTGCGGGGTGGGGGGCAGGCCGAGGGGCCCCCCAGTCCCCCGCAGGATGGAGACGGGGGCTGGATCCACTTCCTGTAGGGGGCCCCATAACCAGCCCCCACATCCTCTGCGGGGACTGAAACTCAGGACCCCAAAGCCATAGGATGGGGGGCAGGAATAGGGGTAAGACACAGGGGGTGTGGGGGAGGGGCCTGATGGGTGGAGGGGGGAGACAGGACTTCCAGGATGGGGGCGGAACTCAAACCAAAGATGCCCCCCCACATCAGGCACTGCCTCCTGCCCTCTGGGACTTGCACCCCCACCCAGGACAATGGGGGAGCCATTGCCTTATAGGGGACGCTAAATCCCACCTGACCCTGCTCCCAGCTCGCGAGGAGGGTCTGGCTGTACGGAGGGGGGCAAGGACATTGGGAGGCCATTAATCAGAGGAACTCCCTGCTGGTGGACAGTGCTGCACTCAACCTGCTGCAAGCCAGGACGGGCAAAGCCACCCGACAATCCGGGGGGGGGCCGTACCACGCTGTGTGGGCCCCTGGGGTGATCCAGGGGGGCTGTACCAGGCTGGCTGTTATGGGCCAGTTTCCCCCAAGACAGCAGCCCAGAGGGGGCAGGGAAGGTGCCACGTTCTCCATGGCACATTTGCCTGGACACCAGGGCTGCCCACATCTTGGCACCCAACCCCCCTCAGACCAGCCCCCTGCCCCCCCAGTCCTGCCGCTAGTCCCCACTCCCGACCTGCAGCCCCCTGCCCCCCCAGCCCTGCCGGTGCGCCCCCGCCAGTGCCCCTCACTCCTGCCCCGCAACCCCCTGCCCCACCACTGGCCCCCACTCCCGCCCCACAGCCCCCTGCCCCACCGCTGGCCCCCACTCCCGCCCCGCAGCCCCCAGCCCCGGGGCCCCCTGGCTCTCTCGTGGGCCGGCTCCCCGAGGGCAGCAGCCCGGAGGGGGCCGGGGACAAGCAGCCGGTTTCTTTTCCAGCCGAGAGGCGCGTCTGTGTCTGAGAGAACCCAGGAGTCCCGGCTCCCAGCCCCCGCGGCAGGGAGGGAACCCAGGCGTCCGGCTAGGGGCCGGGTTTCCGGGCTGGGCTCTGTGGCAGCCAATGGCCGGGCCGGTCCCGCCCCCCAGGCCGCGGCCTCCAATCCCCGCCCGAAGGGGCCAGGCCGAGCCGAGCCGAGCCGAGCCGGGCAGGGATCGGGATGGTGCCGGCCCGGCCCTGGCAGCACCGCAGGGAGGGTGAGTTCGGCCGCCCCATCGGCGCTGGCCTGGGTCAGCCCCTTCCCCTGTTGTGTCCGGGCTCCCTGCCCCCTCCCAGGAGAGAACCCAGGCGTCCGGGCTCCCAGCTCCTTCCCCTCCCAGGAGAGAACCCAGGTGTCCTGGGCGCCCTTAAAGGGCCAGTGCAGGGGAAGCCCCGCCCCCTGAGTCTCCATTACCCAGAATGCAAGTGGAGCAAAGTCCCAAAACTTGGGAGGAAACTAAAATCGGAGGAGGAGGGAACGTGTGAGTGGGGGGAGGGGCTGGGGGTTCTTGGGGGCAGAGGGGTGGCTTGGGGGGGAACCCCGGAGAGAAAGAGGAGGGGGATTGTGGGGGGTCCCTGGGGGTTGGGGGATCCCAGGAGGAGAGGCTGAGGCATGGGTCGGTGTCGCAGAGAACCCAGGAGTCCTGGCTCCTAGTCGTCGTCCCCCCCGTTCTAACCCCCTGGACCCCGCCCTCTGAGAGCCAGGGAGAGAACCCAGGCGTCCTGGCTTCCAGCCCCTCCCCGCCATAACCCACCAGACCCCGCCCCCTCACAGTAGGGACAGACCTAGGTGTGGCTGGGGGTCTCGGAGGGCGTAGGGGGCTAGAAGGGGGTCGGAGGGAGCTGGGAATTGGTGAGGAAACTGTCTATGGGGAGGTCGCTGGGGATGGGGAGTCTCTGTGGGGTTGGGGGAGCTGGGGGGTCTTGGGAGAAGTTGGTGTGGGGGTCTCTTGGGGAGCTGGGGAGAAGCTGGAGTCAATGGGGAGTCTCTGGGGGAGGGACTGGGGAGAAGTTGGGGGGTTGGGGAGGTATCTGGGGTTTGGGGGCCTCTGGGGAACATCTGGAGAGTGGGGGTTTCTGGGGGAGGAGTTGGGGTTGTGGGTGTCTGGGAGGTGAGGAAATGGTAGGGTTGGAGTTGGGGGGTCTCTGGGGGAGGAGTTGGGGTTGGGTCTTTAGCATATTAGGAAGCTGTATTCACTTATTTTACACAATTACCACATGGTGGAATTTCTGGGCAGTTCCCTACTAATTGGTCACTGCTGACGAGGCTGATTGGCCAATAACCACCAGGGACTTGCTGGATTTCGGGTGACAAATGAGGATGCTCTTTTCTGGAGGTGGAGACGGGGCACCTATAAGATCAAGGCCCTGTGAGGATGTCTGGTCACCCCCGGATTGAATCTAATTCCTAGTTTTTCAGGTTTATTGGGCTTTGTTTGGCCCATGACCTGGTAATTGCTAATCACTCATCTGTTATTTCCGTAACGAGGGGCCGTCAATTAATAGTGGAGTGGTAACAAATAGGGGCTAATTTCAGGACTGGTGAGTTCTTGGCCCAGCTCAGTGAGCAACAGAAAGACTCGATTGGCCCCAGTGATCTTGTTAATGTAGGGTCTGGGCCACTGTTCCCCTCAATGTGATTGAAATGTAGCAGTGCTTAGTTACTTTAATTAGATTGATTGGTTTACTTTAATGAGCTCTGTTCTTTGGGGGACAAGAACTGTTGCTGTACATCTGCTGCATGTTAGGAGCCAGGACTCCTGGGTTCTATCCCTGGCCCTGGGAGAGGAGTGGGGTCTAGTGGTTAGAGCAGCGGAGCTGGGAACCAGGACTCCTGGGTTCTAGCCTTGCCTCTGGGAGGGAAATGGGGTCTAATTTGCCAAGCATAGTCAGGCCCACCCCTCCAATCAGTGACATTTCTCCGTTTGTCTGCTGATGACCTTTGAATGCTGCATCCAACCGAGTCCAAAACGTCCGGAAATATGGCAGGCATTGGTGGAGAGAACCCCATCTGCTGGAGTGAAACCCGGAGACGCAACAAATACTCTCACGCTGACAACCTGCTCAGCTGACATCGGGTACAAAGTCTGAGATCCCAGAGCAAGCCGACGGTTTTAGGGAAAGTGGTTTATGACCGTTAGTATTGCTAAAAGTTAGAAAACCAGCAATGGCTCCTCTACTTAGAGCTCTAAAGGTACGTAGGTTGATAGTTTGTGTGCTCCGATACCACCGGGTTGTACCTTACGTACATTCATGGTCCTAGTTCCCCTGGCTGCATTGCTCTTCTGCTCGTCCACAATAAGGATTGGTTGATAAACCTCAAAGAATGTGGGCTGGAACCGGACTAATGAGGATTTGTAGAGGTGACAGCCAGTTGACACACTAAATCATCCAGTTTGGATCACAAGCCATTCAGTTTACTCACTGTCCCTCTATTTAGTCTTAATAACATGCATTGGACTAAAGCGTATTTTCCAGTCTGGATTTGAAGAGCTCAAGATATGGAGATGCCACTTCCCTTGGCTGTTTGGGCCAATGGTTTTCTTCCAGAATTGGGGCTGTCTTTCCAATCGGAATTTGGCTGCCTGCCGCATTCAGCTGTAGGTTTGGATTCTGCCTTTTTCTGCTAGATTACAGAACCCTTTGGCACTGGGTATTGGTATGTAGACACCATCGGAGAAGGTGGAAGAATGGACAACATTCTTCTAAAAAATTGGATTCTCCAGTGCTCCGTCCTCTGGTCATTGGCTGAGCTGAGGAAGCCCTTATGTAGGAGTGCTAAGATCTGATTTTGAATTTTCTAGTTCACTGTCTATCGTGCCCAGGACCAACAAGCAATCAGCAGCAACCAAAGCAAAGCGTCAAACCGCGTGGCATCAACGATGTCTGCAGACTGAGGTTGCGCTGCGTGCCGTTAGCCAGGTGGTGGAAGACAGCGCCTGGTGTCACAGGGAGAGCGCCAGAGGCTAGTTCATGCCATGGAGATGGCTCTCCAACAGTGGCTGCAGCGGGACCGTTGTTGCCATGCCACTACCTGTGCCTTGGAGACGTTGGTCAAATGCGCCAGTCAGTTGGTAGCGCAGAAAGCGTGCCAGCAGCAAGCTCGCACCATGGAGATGCCTCTCCAATGCCAGTGGCAGCTGCAGGGCGACCTCTGGTGCCAGGTTATTGCCCGCACAATGGAAACGATGCTACAAAGCTAGCGGCATCTCTTGGAAGAGCAAGAGCGTCATGCCATTGCCTGCACCACGGAAATGAACCTCCACCATGAGCAACATCTTCTGGAAGACGAAGCTGGCTGTGCTGTGGAAACTTCAGCCGAAGGTGCTGATAGATTGGCGCCACGGGGAGAATGTTGCTTAAATGGCCCTTCCATGGAAACCTGGCCCATCAGTCACTTACGACGGCAAGCAGCCAGATGCGATCAGGAAGAGGTTGCCAATGCAGATCCATCTCAAGTTGATCACACAGCTCTAGGGTGCAGTGAAGGCCAGGGACGTTGGGAGCGATTTCTTGGAGCGGTCGGAGCCAGGGCCTCTCGGAAGCAGCACAGGCAATAAGCCATTTGCACTTAACTCAAGGGGCCAGCCGAGCTCGGGGCTCGTTAGCCTACTTTGAAGTGCCAACAGCCATGCCAATTTTCGGTAGGGTGGTTACAGTCACTCCTGCCTAGAGCCTCCCTGGCAGCGTGGAAGTGGATCGGCCACAGCATTACAGAAAGACGGAGAAGCAACCAGCGTGGGGTTGGGTAACGCCCGGCACCCAGCCTCCATAAGTGAAGAAATGCACGACCCTCCAGTTTCCAAATCACCAGTCAAATATTTTGTGGTATTAGTGACTAATTAGTAATTGGTCAATTATTTAATTAGCTGATCAATAATCAAGCAATTCTTTCCACAAGCTAATTATTTTTTTAACAGTTTGACTGTTTAATTGTTAACCAGTCGGTTCATCCCGGAACAATCGTTTCTAGAAGCTAATTGCCAAGTAATGCAATCGGGGTTCGCTTATTTCTTAGCCAGTAATTACATGTTAAAACGAATTGCATTATTAGTAATTGTGTGTCTTGTCCTAGCATCTCGGCGGCCTTGTCACAGACACACAAGCACCCAGAAAATTTATTTTAAGGACCGTTCGGCTACGTCCCTAGCTAACGACTGACCCAAAGACATAATTGACCCTAATTAGCTAAGGAAGGTAGGAGCTGGTCCCTGAGTCCCCTGAAATACGATGGAAATGAATTCCTGTTTCTTTCATTTCATTATTTGAATGTTTCCGAGTTCTTTGAGGCAAGAATTGTGCTGTGTGTTTCCTGCCTGGTGGGGGGTGGCCGCCAGGACTCCTGGGTTCTATCCCCAGCTCTGCGAGGGTAGCAGGGTCTAGTAGCTTAGGGAAGGGAGGGAGCTGGGAGTCGGAACTCCTGGGTTCTATCCCCATCCCTTTCACCTGCATGTGTCTCTCTTCTCAGGTCTCAGGCTCCCCGGGGGGACGTGGGGCTGACAATTTGGGGTTCAGACCCCCTTACGGCAGGTAAGAGCCTTCGCTCCTCATTGCTGTCTGGGCGGGGGAGGCAGCAATCACCCCCAAACCACCCCCTGGGGGGAGGAGACTGCCTGGCTTCCCATAGACCTCTGGGGCACCCCATACCGCCCTCCTTGGTGTCTCCTGCTCATTGTGTCTCGCACTCTCTCTCTCCCCACAGCTGTCCCCGTGGGCCGGCCGGCCCCGGAGCCCCAGGCCAAGGACCCCCCGGTGGCGGGGCCAACCATGCCCCCCAACAAGGAGTCACCAGGCTGCCCCGGCTCGCCAGCGGCCCTCATCTGCCTGCCGCCCATCTCGGAGGACCTGCAGCTGGTGTGGACCCAGGCGTCCCAGACCAGCGAGCTGGACGGCCACCAGCCGCTGCGCCAGGCCTTCAGCTACTTCCCCTACCCCAGCCTGGCCGACCTGGCGCTGCTTTGCCTGCGCCACGGCCTGCAATTGGAGAAGGTCAAGGCCTGGTTCATGGCCCAGCGGCTGCGCTGCGGCATCAGCTGGAGCGCCGAGGAGATCGAGGAGACGCGGGCGCGGCTGGCCTGCCGCCAGGACCGCCCAGCTTTTGGGGCCCTGCTGGCCCCCAGCGACCCCCTGACGCAAACTGGCAAGGCCCCGGGAGGCAGGGAGGCCCCCGCAGCCGCCCACCACAAAGCCAAGCCCCAGGAATTCCCGGGGAGCTGTTCGGCTGCGGCCCGGGGGCCCCCAGAGCAGGGGAGAGCTTCTGTGGCCCCCCAACCCAAAGCCAAAGAAACGCTGACGCCACCCCCCAGCCTTTTCCCCACACCGCCCCCTCCGTGCCGGGCCTGGGCGGATCCTCCGGCCAGCGCCAGCCACCCGGACACCGCCTGGGACCTCAGCAAGCCCTGCCGGCTGGGGGTGGCTGATGCCGCGCCCCCCTCCTCTGGAGCCGCCGCCAACGGGGCCGAGGCATGGGCCCGGCCCGGCCACCCCCACGGCACCCTGGAGGCCCAGCGGCAGCGCAAGAGCCGGCGGAAGAGCAAGGAGCAGCTAGCGGTGCTGAAGTCATTCTTCCTGCGGTGCCAGTGGGCACGGCGGGAGGATTACCAGTGGCTGGAGCGGATCACCGGCCTGCCACGGGCAGAGATCATCCAGTGGTTCGGGGACACCCGCTACGCCCTCAAGCATGGGCACCTGCGGTGGTTCTGGGATAACACCGTGCCCCCCGCCGCTGCCCTGGAGCCCGGGCCCCGCACGGACACGGGCCCGCTGGAGCGGTACTGGGCCGCCCGGCAGCAGCTGCGCCAGGACGACCTGCCAGCCCTGTGCCGCGAGTCGGGCATGGGGGCCCAGCAGGTGCTGAACTGGTTCTATTCCCGCTCGCCCGAGCCGGCTGAGGTGGTGGTGTGCCTGGGCGAGGAGCCTGAGGATGAGGACGAGGAGGCCGGGCTCATGGTGCAGGACGACGGGGAGGAGGAGGAGGACGAGCCAGAGGAAGAGGACCTGGGCGCCCAGGGATGAGGAGCTTCAGAGACTCCCGGGAGGGCGGGGGTTTTGACCCATGCACTGGGGCCCTGCTCTGACTAGTTCCTCCCTCTGCTCTAGAACCCAGATCTGGGTCTTGCATCTAGTTCCCCCTCCCTCTTCAGTCCTGGGCCCCACATTCCCCCTGCCTCTTCCCAGCTCTAGAACCCAGGTCCCAGGTTCTTTTCCCTTTCTGTTCTGGAACTTGGTGTCATGCGGTTCTGCTTCATAGATCACTGTTGTAATTTTCTCTCCGTGCCTCAGGTTCCAGATCTGGGTTCCTTCCCCACCTCGTCTTGGTGCTCTAGAACAAAGTACTGATTCCTCCCTGTTCTAGACTCTAGAATCCCATTCCCCCCTCTGTGTTCTAGAATCCCAATCACGCCCTGGTCCCCTTCCTCTTCTAGAACAGAGGGACACCCCCAAGCTCTGCCACAGGCCCTAGAACCTGGGGTGCTTGATCTAGAACCCAAGTGTCTGGTTCCCTCTACTTTGCTCTAGAACCCAGGTACCATTTCACTCCTGGTCCCCAACTCTAGAATCTATTTGTCCGGTTACTGGTTTGCGCTCTAGAACCCAGTACCTTCTGACCAGTTGTCTGGATTCAGGTATGCTCCCTTCTCCAGACTTCCCCCACCGCTCCCCCTCCTTCAGGCGGCTAGAGTCTGCCCTGGTTCATCCCTCCCCCCCCTTCTAGATCATGTTACAACCCTGTCCCCCAGAGACACTTGTGTGGAGGGAGCCGGGAGGCGGCGGGAGCGGGAGCTGGTCTGTCGGGGACTCCCTGGGTTTGGTTTTACAAACTGGGTAGGAACGAGGGCACAGGAAATGGGGCAGCGGAGAGCGGGCGCGGGACTGACTTTCCCTGGCTGCTGTCGGTCCTTTCTGGAGTTGTTAATTTATAACGCCCTGCTGACGGGAGTTAAAGCAAGGTTTGAAGTTGAACCCCACGCCTGTGGCCTGTGTCTGATTGGGGGGGTCCGGATGGGGGGCACGGGGAGCAGGGCTTTGGTTCATTCATTCACTCATGTTCTCAGTTCTTGGTTGGTAGCTGGCGCACGTCAGTGGGGGTGGGTCTCCCATCTCCCCTTCCTCTCTCCTCTGGATTCCTGGTCACTCGTTTCCTCCTCTCTTCCCTCATTTCCTCTTCCCCACTCCCTCCTTCTCCTTCTTTGCCCAGCTCCTGCCATCCCTGTTGCCCCCTGGCCCCACCCACTCCCACTAGGGCTCTGGGAGGTTGGCGTTCACCCTCCCAAAACCCACCGTCAAACCATCCAACCCTTCCCCCAGCAGAGCCCCCAAGGGCAGGGGAAGAGCGGCTGGGGGGGCGGGGAATCGGGTTACATCCCCCCAGGGTAAGGGGCAGGGGGTTACAGCTGAGCCTCAGTTCTTTTCCCCCAAACATGCAATGCCTCAGTTGGAAAAGCCCAACATTTATTGTCAACCTGCGGGGGAGTCTGGGCTCCAGTGGGGTGCCCCCAAATGTCTCTGATCCCAGCTGGGGGGGGATGGGGACGGGGATAAAGGGGGGCTGGATGGGAATTGTGTGACACCCCCACCGCCAACAGCTCTGATCCCAGCTGCAGGGTGGGGATAACGGGCCTGGCCCTGGGGCTGGCTGTGTGGGGAGGCAGGTGCATGGGGAGTTGAAGGAATGGGGACCCTTGGGCTGGGCCAGCGGGGGCAGTATGGGGGGGCTGTTAGGGAGTGTGACAGGGTGGGGAGGCTCCTCTGGCTGTACCTCCCACCCCAGCACAGTCATTCCAGTCCCTAGGGGGCTGCAGGGGCAGAGTCCGTTGGGTGCTGGGGAGCCTGGGCAGTTTCTGTGCCCCACATGCTACAGTTGGGGGGCCTGGCTGGCACTGGGGGGCCTGTGGGGAGAAAATCCTAGTGAAGAGACAGAACAGCCCCTAGGGGGGAGGGTCGCTCCCCTCTGACTCCTCTTCCCTCTGAGCCCCCCCCCTCCCCGGACCCCTCTTTTGGGGGCTCACCCCCTTCTGAGGCCCCCTCCCCGAGACACCTCTGTCTAGGGTGGTCGCCACCCTCTGAGCTCCCCTCCCTCAGACCCCTCTGTGTGGTGGGTGACCCCTTAATCCAGTCTCACTCACCTGCCATGCTGGGTGGGGGTGAGCTGGGGGGTGAACCTTAGCTGCGGGAGAGAAGAAATAACCCAGAATGCTGCAGACAGACATCCTAAGTCTGAGCCCCCCAGCCCACTCTGCCCCTGAGTGCCCTCCAGCTTAACCCCCAGCCTGTTCAGCCCCCCAGCTTGACCCCTACCCTGCCCACCAATCCAGTCTCCCCTGCCCCCCTCACCTGTATGGGTCTTGGTCTCTCTGCGCTTTGGCTTCCCCGAGGGGTACCCCTCTCTCTCAGATCTGTTGGACAGATGGGAGGGGTTAGTGGGGCAGATTGGGGATGCTCTGTGGACCCTGCTATGGGCTGGAAGGGGGATCCCTGGACTTCTCATTCCTATCCCTCCCCAGTTATCCCAGGACTGGGTGTGGGGCTGGCTGGGTTGGGGGGCCTGGCTGCCATTGTGGGCCCTGTGTCTCATCCCCCTGACTCACCTGCAAAGATGCCCAGTGCCAGCGGGGGGGGGCCCCGGCCCTGCCCGGCCTCGCCCTCCACTGGCCCCTGCCCAGGGGGGCGCAAGGGGAAGGTGCCCAGCCCGGGGGTCTGGGTGGAGGAGGAGGAGGCCCTGGGGGGAGAAGAGAGGAAGTTAGGGGAGGGGGGAAGAAACAGACACCCCCTGGGGGAATCTTAGGTCCCAGACCCCCACAACCAGAGAATCCCAGCCACATAGACCACCCCCCACCACCACTGGGTAATCTGAGTCCCAGAGACCCCCCCCACCTGGGGCAATCCCAGCCCTACAGCCCGTGCCCCTGGGGATGCGGGGCACCCCTCCAAACACACTCACCAGTAGGACAGGCTTTGGGTGGAGGCTGGAGACGGGGTGGCTGCAGAGCAGAGGGCAGACAGTTCAGGGGGGTATCATGGATTTGGAGGGGGCCTAGCCCTGAGAAGGGAGTTGGGGGGCACTGGGGTGTGGTGCTGGAGTGAAATTTGGCAGGGAAAGGTGGGGAGGTGGGTGGGGGGCAGCCATGGCTCTGAGGCCTCATCCCTGTGAACACAGCTGAGCCAAGCGGAGGTCAGTTCTCAGCCTGCTGTGGGGCTTCCCCCCGGGGCCTCTGAGCTAGCTGGCCCCCCAGTCCTCTCACCGATGCTGGAGCCAGTGGGGGTCTGGGCAGCTCCTGCAGCCTGCTGGGAAAAGGAGAGATGGAGTAAGTCAGAGTGGGGTGCTCGGGCATGCTCCCCCACAGCTCCTGTGGTCCCAGGCACCCATGTGGCCCCCAACTCTTGCACGGCCCTCATGCCCCCCCATAGTCCCCAGGGCCCCCCACAGGCCTCCCACTCCCCAAGGGGCACGTATGTGACTCACCAGCCAGCTGGGGGCGCTGGAGAGGCGGTAGGGGATGGACTCCAGTGAGGAGGAGCGGCTGTGTGGGGAGAAACCTTGTTACATGGGTCACGGGGGGCACCCCCTGCATGGGCACATACACAGCAGGGCTCAGCTTTGCCATCAGGGGGCACAGACACACACACACACCCGCAGGGCTCGGCCCCACCAGCAGGGGTCACAGACACACACAAACACACACACCCGCAGGGCTCGGCCCCGCCAGCAGGGGGCGCACACACACACCCCTCCCGCAGGGCTCAACCCCGCCAGCAGGGAGCACAGACACACACACCCCCGCAGGGCTCAGCCCCACCAACAGGGGGCACACACACACACACACACACACCCCCACACACCCCGCAGGGCTCAGCCCTGCCAGCAGGGGGCACAGACACACAGACACGCACACTCACCCGACCACTTGGCTGCAGAGCTGGGTGCAGGGCCGTGGGGCACCTGCGGGGAGGGACGGGCATTAGCTCCAGTGCCAGATGAAGACAGGGAGTCCAAAGCCCCACACCCATTCACACACCCACCATCCCCCACTGCCCTCGCATACCCATTGCCCCACTGGTACCCCTTGCAGGCCCACCACCCCACAAGCACCCCCGGCCCTGGTATGCCTGCTGCCTGTGGGCACTCTTGGACCTCATATGCCCACCACCCTGTGGGCACACCCAAGACCCTGTGGGCACCCACCACTCTCACACACCACTGCCCTGCAGGCATCCCTGCCCTCACGCACCCACTGCTCCGCAAGACCCCTCAGTGCTTGCACACCCACTGTGCCACAGCACCCACCTCACGTGCCCAGCATCCCCGGCCCTCACACGCCCATCGCCTATGGGCACCCCCACCTTTGCACACTCACTGCCCCCACCATGCCTTCACACACTTGTCACATTTGTTCTTTTTCAAGGGGGCTCCCTGGTGCCCCCCCGGGGTTCTCCTTACCACTCTGTGAGGGGGAGGTGATGCCAACCGGCCGGGGGGTGCTGCCCCTGCCCAAGGGAAAGGGACACAACTCAGTGCTGAGGGGATAGGGGCACCTCCAGTGCCCCCAACTCCCCATCCCTACCCAGCACCCCACCCACCCTACCCCCGCTCAGCACCCCACTCCCAGTGCCCCCAA
>NC_050080.1:38806657-38837348 GCF_009764565.3 Dermochelys coriacea
CCCCGGTGCTCTTAGCCCTGACCCCGGCCATAGCCCCGCCCCCCGGGTAGCCCCGTCCCGGTGTTGTTAGCCCCGCCTTGGGGCAGAGAGGGGGAGGGGCGGGGCCCGAGTGGGGCAGAGCCTAGCCGGGGCAGATCTCAGTCCTCACCCGGGTCCACTCCGCGACCGCCAAGCGCCTCCACGCGAAGCCGCGGGCCGAGCCTCGTTTGCACCCTGGCCCCCTCCGCGTGTGCTGGGCGGCAGCATCCGAATATTTCCGGAGCGGGCCGAGAGCAGCGCCGTTGCCTTCGCCTGTCGGCGGAAATAACCGAGCGCGTCCGAACGGCTGCCGTCGGGCGCATGCGCAGTGACGAAACGGAGTCGGCTGTTTTCCGAGTGAGGACGGACGCATCCAAGCGCTGCTGGACCTCACTTCCGGGTCCCGAGCCTCTACCCGGAAGCTCCCGAGGAGTGACGGAAAGTCCCGAAGTCCACTTCCGGGTGCGCGCCGGCGCCGGCGGAGCCCGAAGTGCGGCCGGAAAGACCCGAAGAGCCGAGGCGGGCACTTCCGGGTGAGCGAAGGTCGCCGAGCGGGACCGGAAAGAGCCGAAGGCGCACGAGGGGCGGCCCGGAGGCGGCCGAGCGGCTCCGGAAAGAGCCGACGCGCGGCCGGAAGTTGCCGAGCGGGCCCGGGCCGGGCGAGGGAGGAGGCCGGTAGCGGCGCCACACAAGATGGCGGACGGGGAGGAGGTGACTCTGGACGGGAGGCCGCTGCAGGCGCTGCGGGTCGCCGACCTGAAGGCGGCCCTGCAGCAGCGCGGCCTGGCCAAGAGCGGCCAGAAGAGCGCGCTCATCAAGCGGCTCCGCGGGGTGAGGCGCGGGACGCAGCGCGCATGCGCAGGGGGACCCCCGCTCCCCGCCCGGCACAGGGCCCCGGGGCCCCGGAGGGAAGCCAGCGCGCATGCGCGGGGATCCCACCCTCGCACGGACGGGGGGCGCGGAAAGAGGGAGCCCGGGGGCGCAAGGGTGGGGGGAGGCCCGGGGTAGAGCCAACTGCCGCCAGCAGGGGGCGGGGCTTGGGGGAGATCTCCCTGCCCCCACCAGCGGGGGGGCGGGGCTTGGGGAGATCCCATTGCCGGCGCCACTGGGGAGCAGGACTTGGGGAGATCCCACTACTCCCACCAGCGGGGGGGGGACCTGGGGAGATCCCACCGCCCCTACCAAGTGGGGGCAAGATGTGTGGAGATCTCACCCCCCCACCAAGCGGCAGGGTTTTGGGGAGATTCCACTAGCACCACCAATGGCAGGGTGGGGCTTGGGGAGATCCCACTTCTAACTCCAATGGGGAGCAGGGTTTGGGGAGATTCCGTTGCTACCACAAACGAGGGGTTGAGGCGTGGGGGGATCCCACTGCTGCCGTCAACAGGGGGCAGGGCTTGGAGGAGATCACACTACCGCTGCCCTCAGGGAGCGTGGGGCTTGGGGATCCCTTTGCCACCACAAACTGCAGAGGTGAGGCTTGGGGAGATCCTCTTGCTACCACAAATTCTGTAGGACAGTGAGGCTTTAGGTAATCCCTCCGTTACCACCAATGTTGGGGGGCAGGGCTTCATGTGGATGTTGTGTTGGACAGTTCATGGTTGGTGGAGTTGTGGTTGAGGGACACAGTCGGTTTGGTTGGAGAGTGAATGTTGTGCTAGCACTTGATGTTGGATTATTGTTGAATGACATGATGGGATTGTATTAAGTGATGGATGTTGAGCTGGGTTGCGTCTGAGATATCATTGAATATCAGGGATGGAAGGGACCTCAGGAGGTATCTAGTCCAACCCCCTGCTCAAAGCAGGACCAATCCCCAACTAAATCATCCCAGCCAGGGCTTTGTCAAGCCTGACCTTAAAAGGCCTTTTTAAGGAAGCAGATTCCACCACCTCCCTAGGTAACGCATTCTAGTGTTTCACCACCCTCCTAGTGAAAAAGTTTTTCCCAATATCCAACCTAAACCTCCCCCACTGCAACTTGAGACCATTGCTCCTTGTTCTGTCATCTGCTACCACTATATATATATATGGTGGAATAGGTCAGATGGCAACTGTTGTGTTGGGCAGTCAACACTGGGTTGAGTTGTTGGGTTACAAGATGCAATTGGATTGGATGGTGGTGGTTGTTGGATTGGGCAGCCGATGTTGGGCTGGGTTCTAACTGATTTGTGTGATGGGATTAAATGGTAGTGGTTGGATTGGGCATCTGATGGTGGGTTGGGTTGGGTTTTAGTTGAGTTGTGCGATGGAATTGGATTGGATGGTGATGCTTGCATTGGGCAGCCATTGTTGGGTTGGTTTGTAGTTGAATTGGGCCATGGAATTGGATTGGGCGGTGCTGGTTGGAGTGGGCAACCAATGTTGGGCTGAGTTGTGCAGTGGAATTGGATTTGGTGTTGCTGGCTGGGTTGGGCAGCTGATGTTGGGTTGTAGTTGAGTGTGTGGTGGAATTGAATTGGGTGGTGGTGGTTGGGTTGGACAGCTGATGTTGCACTGTGTTGTAGTTGGGTTGGGCGGTGGAATTGGATTGGGTGGTGGTGGTGTTCAGAACATTAGTTTACGTATATCCACCAATCTGGGTCGAGTGACTAGTCCAGTGCCCTGGGATTTTTCCAGCTGGGAGTAGAAATTGGCGATGGAATCTGGCGTTTTGTCTGATGCAGTTTTGTTTGCTTACGAAGAACGTACATAATCTTGTTTTTCTGAATGCAGGAGGAATCCAACACCAGCAGCTGGTTCCTGTGCTCGCTGTCCCGAGCTTGCTTTTAGTTTTCTTTTCAGGCCACGTTACTGTGCTTCCAATGTGTCTGCTTGGCTTTCTCCTTCATGGCTTTCTCTGTCCATGTGTCTCTCTCTTGCTTGTGCTGAGTCTAGTCTTCCCACACTCTGACCCACACTTACCTCTGTGTCTGAATTGTTTGTATTCATGAGTGGCCTTGGAGATTCCTACTGTTACCTGTGCTAAGCTTGAATGAAGGACAGCTTTTCATCTCATTGATAATAATGGGCTTTGAACCCAGTCTGTAACAGAGCGCTGACCTGGGTGGGGTTGGATGGCCACTCTTGTGTTGTTCTGTTGGGTTGATGATTTGGCAGGCGAGGACATGGGCAGCAGATGGATTGAGGTGGGCTGAAGCTGGATGGGTGAGTTGAAAGGTGGCTTTTGAGTGGGATGGATGGGGATGTTGGCGGATTGAGCATGACTGACGCGTGTTATGTCGAGGTGGAGTTGGTTTGGATGGCGGATGTCCTGGGACAGTCCAGGAATGTGGCAGACACTGTTCAGAGTCTGGTGCGATGGTGGATTTTCAGGGCTATATAGCTAGGTCTGTGGCTTGTGGAGGGTCAGTGGGTTGGATGGCAAACACTGAGTTGGTCAGCCCATGGGCATTATGTTGAGAGAGTCGACTGGGGGTCTCGGGTTGTGGGGTGGGTTAGAGAGTAGACATTGCGTGGGTAGGGTTGAGTCAGGCCTTGAATGTAGGCTTGATGGGATGACTGCCAAGTTGGAGAGGCTGCAAACAGACATTGGGTGGGAAGGTGGTCATTGGGGTGGGCGTAGCTGGGTTGGGTCAAGTCACGGAAGAAGGCTGGGGGGAGGACGTGACTTTGGAAGAGTGGGGAGAGGGTGTAGGGTCAGGCTGCAGAGGCTCCATGCAGTTTGGCAGGCTGTGGCGGTGCATTGAGGGAGTTGGGTTGTGCATGGGATAAAGGAGAGCACTTGGATGGTTGTGTTGGGTCATGCGCGTGAAGGTTGGGCTCAGCTGGGCGGGGGCAGGCCCTGTGTGTAGGGTTGGGACAGGAGGACTTGGAGGAGCTGGGGGCCCCTGTGGCATCAAGGATCCGTCACTGAGCTCAGTGTCTCTCCACCCCAGGCCCTGATGCTCGAGAACCTCCAGAAGCACTCAACCCTGCACGCCACCTTCCAGCCCAACTCCCAGGTGAGGCCCCGTCATGAGTACCGGGGGGCCTGAGTGCAGGTGCAGGCAGTACAAGGGCTCTTCTGTCACACCAGCCACCACCAGCCCACAGTGAGGGCAGGGGGGGCTGTTCCTTCTTCTAGCCCTGCGTCTAACCACTAGAGCCCACTGCCTTCCCAGAGCCAGGAGAGCCCAGGAGTCCTGGCTCCCAGCCCTCCCTCCCCCCCCCCCCAACCACTAGAGGCTATTGCCTTCCCAGAGCTGGGAGAGAGCCCAGGAGTCCTGGCTCCCAGCCCTCATCCCTCAATCCCCTCCCAGAGCCAGGAGAGAACCCAGGAATCCTTGCTCCCAGCTCCCCCCCCCCCGCCCTAACCCCCAACCACTAGAGCCCACTGCCTTCCCAGAGCTGGGAGAGAGCCCAGGAGTCCTGGCTCCCAGCCCTCCCTCCCGCCCCCCCCGCCCTAACCACTAGAGCCCACTGCCTTCCCAGAGCTGGGAGAGAGCCCAGGAGTCCTGGCTCCCAGCCCCACCCCCACTCTAACTACCATCCCCCCCACAGAGCAAGGAATGGAACCCAGGCATCCTGCCCCTCACCCTCTCATCTCCCTGCAGATCGGCGAGGAAATGAGCCAGAACAGCTTCATCAAGCAATACCTGGAGAAGCAGCACGAGCTGCTGCAGCAGCGGCTGCAGAGGGAAGCGCGGGAGGCAGCTGAGCTGGAGGGTGAGTGTGGGGCGGGGCGGGGCGGGGCCCAGTCCCTAGTATCTGTGTCCAGGGACCCTAGTTCTTCTCAGCCTGTGTGTGGGCACCGGGCATGTTTGATTGGCTGGAATTCCCCTCATCATTCAGCCAATGGGCATGAGGCTTCTTCAGAACCCAAGCCACCAGGTGAGGTGGAAATGGGTGCCTTTGATTGGCTGACTGCAGAGGGGGTGTCAGCCAATGGCAGGGCTGCTGCCAGGTTTGCCTCTCTGGGTCTTCCCAGTACTACCTGCATCCTTCCCTGTTTCTGTGACTGGAGCAAGCTTTGCCCTCTGCATCTGGAGCAGGTGGCTGACTGGACCCGAGAACCCTGGGATCTAGAACAACATGCTTTGGAGATGGTGTTCTGGAGTGGGATTCTGGAATCTAGAAAACCTAGCACTGTGACTGATTTAGAACATGTAGCCCCAGTCCAGGATTCACTGCAGAAGGGTATGTGGGACCCAGAAATCTAAGGTGATCTAGAACCTCGCTCTCCCCAGGGACGTGTCATTGCTTCTGCTCATGAGCTCTCTTTGCCACAGTAACCAAGCATTTTAGAATCAGGGGGTCTAGACCGAGACACCTAGAACATTGATTGGCTCTAGACCCCTCAGTGCACTCTTTGAGACCATATACAGCAAATATCTAGAATGCTGTCTGCTCCAGATAAGGGTTTCGAGAGACCAGGATATCAGTCTAGAACCTAGAACACTCTAGATCCACGGCACTCAGATAGTTTTGGGGTGAACACCGGCTCCCATGATCCTTTGCTATCTGGATGTGAGATCTGGTCCGGGGGGTCAAACCACTGCAGATTCAGAAACCTCACTGCTTGAGAAGCTAGAAAAGCGGAGAGGCAGCAAGAATGGAGAAGAAAGGTGCTGGGTCTAGAACAGGTGGGTTCTGGCTCAGAAGGAGCGAGGTTCTAGATCACGTGATGGGTTCTGTCCAAGCTTCACGTGGCCTCTAGAACAGGCACACATCTAGACTTCCCTGGTGGGATCTAGATTCAACAGAGTGGGCCTGGCCTGGGGATCCAGAAGGGAGAGGTTCCGGATCAGGGGGTGGTGCAAAGGTCTAGAGCAGGATGCAGGCTGGACTCCAGGCCCAGCCCCTTGAGCTGATGGTTCCCTGTCATTTCCCAGCCTCCGGGAAGAGCTACCCCATCTCCCGGGAGAGAAACGACTCCGATGAGGAGGGAACCAGGAGGCAGGAGCGCCGCTCCACCAGAGTCAGGCAGGTCAGTGGTGCAGCATAGAGGAAGGGGGCGCCAGGCTGCAGGGAACGGGGCGGGTGCGGAAGGGGGTGCTGTGCTGTGGGGAGTGGGGAGAAGACAGGGTGCTGTGCTGAAGGGTGTGGGGGGCTCTGTGCTGCGGGGAGTGGAGGGGGCAGGGGGTGCTGTGCTGCAGCGGGGCAGCTGGGAGCGCCCTCTATCAGCTGCTCCTCTTCTCTCCCAGGCCAGAGCTGCCAAGGCCCCGGAGGGTACCCAGGCTGTGGGGCTGGAGGAGCGGGAGGTGCCCCCAAGGGGTCGGAGGAGTGCGCCGCGGCCTGCCCTGAAGCTGGAGGAGGAGGAGGAGGAAGAGGAGGAGGAGGAAGAGGAGGAGGAGGAAGACGATGAGGAGGAGGAAGACGAGGAGGAGGATGAGGAGGAGGAAGCGAAGGCTCCAGAGGGGAAGGAGTCTTCCCGGGGGATGGGGGAAGCCTGGCCCCAAGGCCCTCAGGCGAGCAGCTCACCCCAGGAAATCAGGGGGTCCCGGCAGGAGAAGGGGGGGTTCATGGCCCCAACACCCCAACAAACAAGAGTGCCCAGATCCCCAGCATCCCTGGAAGTGGGGGGGCCCAGATCCCCAGTACCCCAGGAAGTGGAGGGGCCTGAGGCCCAGGGAATGGGGGGCCCCAGATCACCAGGGTCCCAGGGAAGGGGGTCAGCCCAGGTCCCGGTGCCCCTGGAGGCAGAGGGGCCCGGAGGTCCTGAGCTCCAGGAAAGGGGGGTGACCAGGCCCTCGGAACCCCAGGGAAGTTGGACAGCTGTGACTCCAGCCGCCCAGGAGAAGGGGGAGCCCAGCCCACCGGCCCCTCAGGAGAAGGGGGAGCCCAGCCCACCGGCCCCTCAGGAGAAGGGGGTGCCCAGCTTGCCAGACCCTCAGGAAAAGGGGGAGTGCAGCCCAATGGTCCCCGAGAAGAAGAAGGAGCCCAGCCTGCCATCCCTCCACGAGAAGGAGGAGCCCAGCCTGCTCTCCCCTCATGAGAAGGGGGAGGCCAGCCCGACGGCCCCCCAGGCAAAGGGGGAGGCCAGCCCGACGGCCCCCCAGGCAAAGGGGGAGGCCAGCCCGACGGCCCCCCAGGCAAAGGGGGAGGCCAGCCTGACGGCCCCCCAGGCAAAAGAGGAGGCCAGCCTGACGGCCCACCAGGAGAAGGGGCAGCCCAGCCCAACGGCAGCCCAGCTGAAGGATTCCCCAGAGAAGAAGGGAGCGGCTGGGCTCCAGGATGACAAGGGGGCCCCCCAGGAGGAGGCAGAGGGGCCCCCTGAGATCTCACAGGAAGGGGGGGCATCTGCAACCCCCAGCTCCCCAGCCCCTCCTCAGCTGTCAGAAGGGGAGGCACCAATGGTCCCGCCTGGGGAGGATGAGCCCCCTCCCCCACTGCTGACCAAGGAGGCCCCCCCCAGTCAGAAAAGGCCGTTGGGGACCCACCCAGTATCACCTTCCCCTCCCCCCCAGCGCCGGCGGAGGGGCGGGTCCGACTCAGACTCCGACTCAGACTCCACCTCCTCCGGGTCCCACTCCAGCCGCTCTGAGTCACCCACCAGGAAGCGCCAGGCCTCGCGCTCCAGCTCCAGCAGCAGGAAGGTGAGCCCCAAGCCACCTGCCCTGCTCCCTGTGCGATCTAGAACCCAACCCTATGCCAGAGCCATGTCCTGGAGGGTTAGGCCTGTTCCAGACCCAGTCTTGGTGTTCTAGATCCCCCTCCCCACCAGCTCCTGCTCCCTGTGCAATCTAGAACCCAACCCTATGCCAGAGTCATGTTCTAGAGCACTAGGCCTGTTCCAAACCCAGTCTTGGTGTTCTAGATCGCAACCCCCCATTATAGACCCAAAAGATGCCCCGTCCCTCCGTGGTCTAATTCTGGGCCCCATTCCTGCATCCCTTCCTGCGGTGCTGGGCTCGCTCCAGGTGTAGGTGGGTGTTCTAGACTCTAGTCAAGCCCTGACTGAGAAAGAGCCAGAATTTACCAATGTACATTGCCAAAGAGGCACAGTAATATGTAAGCAGCCCCCCATGAGCTCCCAGCGCCTCCCGTCCACTGGCAGCCCCACTGATCAGCTCCTCCCCCTCCATCCCCATACCTCCCAGTCAGCTGTTTTGTGGCATGCAGAAGGCTAAGGGGGCGGGGGGGAGGAGGAGCGAGGGCACAGCAGGCTCAGGGGAGGGCACGGGAATGGGTGGAGTGGGGGCAGGGCCTGGGGCAGAGCCGGGGGTTGAGCAGTGAGCAGCCCCCCAGCACATTGGAAAGTTGGTGCCTGTAGCTCCAGCCGCAGAGTCGGTGCCTAGACAAGGAGCCACAGATTAAGTTCTGAAGAGCCGCGTGTGGCTCTGGAGCCCCAGGTTGGCCACCCCTGCCCCAGACCCTGCAGGACACTTGCCTCTCTAGGCCTCTGCTCCAGAATCCATGTGGATCCTGCCTCTGGTGCTGGCTATTAGTGACCATAACACAGAGAGGTTGAACATCATGGGGGGTGCCCCCACAGTAGTGTCTACATTCAGAAAGGGATAGATAGCAACGGAGGCAGCTGGTGACCCGGAAATTCAGAGGACCAGGGTGAAATGCCTGCAAACTACAGGGAGAGTCAAAGAGGCTCAAATTTCAGAAATCCTCCAAATTACAAATAGGGGAGGAAGTGGGGAGAGGCCAAAAGTGAGTCAGAGAGGAGCTGACCCCCAGCAGGGCCAGAGGAGCAGCTTGCAAGAGACACCCAGTGTCACAGCAGGAGTGGCCGGAAGCCTGTCGGAAGCAGGGAATCTGGTACTAAAGGAGCCCAAGGCCATGGCAGAGACACGCTCTCGGCATCGCTCCTCGCTGCCCGGCCACAGGTCAATTCTCACCTCCCTCCCCAGCCGTTCTCTGGGGGTGATGGGGCTGAGGATGCGGAGCGCGGTGATGAATTAACCTAACGTAATGCCACAGGACCAGGGCTCTGTGCTAGGGAACCGGCCTCGCGCCCAGCAGGCTGGCACCTCGCTCCTGTGATGCCTGTTTCTCCTGGCAGTGCCAGGCCCGGGCTGAAGTTTGGTGCCTGGCTAAGCTCTAGCAAAGGGCCCCACGGGCTGTGAGAAGGGAAATCTCCCTCGCCGGGCTCTGGTGATCCGTGGAGGGGGCCCACAACTGCGGAGCCATGGGCAGGGTGGGAAAGGGCAGAGAGCCTGGGCCAAGGTCCCTCCCCAAGGGCTCCTAGCCCAGTGAGCAGGGGCAGGGGGAAGGTCTCTCCTGGGTCAGTGCTCTGGACCCACGCGAGAGATCTCGGAGCCGCGGTTCGTTCCCAGCAAACGGACGCTCACTGTGCAGCCGCCCTCAGAAAAGCTCATGGCGCGTTAGGAGAGAGAACAAGACAGGAGATCTCATCCTACCCCTGTCTGAATCCCTGAGCGCCCAGCGCCCACCCCTGGCGGCCCGCACGCACAGATCCAGGGCACTGGGAGAAAGGCCAGAACCAGGCTGCGGGGGCTGGAGCGGGCTCCGTGCGAGGAGAGACGGCAAAGCCGGGGCCTGCTCAGGGGGGAGAAGAGGCGACCGTGGGGCCACGGCAGAGGGCTGGGGTGGAGACTGTGACTATGGCTGACACAAACTGGGGGACTCATGAACATGCAGCAGGTTTCCAGCAGGCAGAATTTCAGTTAACCTGTGGAACTCACTGCCAGAGGATGGGCTGAGGCCAGAAATAGACGGGTGTTTGACACACAAGGAGCCAAATTCCTGGAGGCCAGGTCCAGCGACGGCTATTGGCCAAGCTGGTCAGGGATGCAGCCCCCTACGCTGGGTGGCTCCAGAGCTTGGGCTGCCAGGAGCTCGGTGGCTCACTCAATGATTGCCCTCTTCCGGCCAGTCGGACACAGGGTCCTGGGTGAGAGGGATCCAGTTCTTAGGTTCCAGGGCCTCTGATGTTCTAGACCCTGAGGACACCCCCCCCCAGTTCTGTTCAGACCCCAACCCTCTCCAAACCCTACAACCACCCTGGTTACAGATCCAGCTGGTGGTTCTAGATCCTAACCAAGTTCTCAAGCCCCAAGGAGCCAGACTCCTGCTCCTCATCGGGTCGATACTCTAGATCTGGCTCTAGGTCTCCTTCCCCCATTCCAGATCACACCTGGGGGTGGGGGGCAGCCGGGGTCAATGCCTCACTAAAGCTCTGTCTTCTGTTTACCTGGACGCCCCAGTCACGCAGCCCTGACGCCTTGTGGGCTGGCCCCAGTTCCCCACACACCAAAGAACCCTCCCTGGCAGGACAGCAGGAGGCGCCGGAGAGTCCCATGGCAGAGGGCAAACCGGCCCCCTCGCCCCTACCGGCCCCCCAGAGACGCCCCAGCCACGGGCACCAGCACAGCCCGTTGTCGCAGCAGGTATGAGAGAGAGGGGCACGGGGCCTTTTCCTCCGGGGGCATGGAATGGGGTACCAGGGGGGAATGGGGCATGGGGCTTTTCCCCTCCAGGGGGCGTGACTGGCTGGGGGGATGGGGCTTTTCCTCTCCGGGGGTGCTGGTCCCGCTCTGGCCCCGGGGGCTGGCTGGGGGGTGGGACTGGGACCCCTCTAACACAGGCCCCTCCTCTGCCTCTCCACACAGGGCGGCTCAGAGACCCCGGGGGGCCCAGCCAGGGCAGAGCCCACGGGGGACCCGCCGCGCCAGGCCGAGCAGAGGCAGCATACGAAGTAAGTGTCCAGGCTCTGACGCCTGGGTCCCTGAGCCCGCGGGGAGGGGCTGGGATGGGACAGTGGGGGAAAGGTGGGTTCGGACGCCTGGGTCCCTGAGCCCGCGGGGAGGGGCTGGGATGGGACAGCGGGGAAAGGTGGGCTCGGACGCCTGGGTCCCTGAGCCCGCGGGGAGGGGCTGGGATGGGACAGCGGGGGAAAGGTGGGCTCGGACGCCTGGGTCCCTGAGCCCGCGGGGAGGGGCTGGGATGGGACAGCGGGGGAAAGGTGGGCTCGGACGCCTGGGTCCCTGAGCCCGCGGGGAGGGGCTGGGATGGGACAGCGGGGGAAAGGTGGGCTCGGACGCCTGGGTCCCTGAGCCCGCGGGGAGGGGCTGGGATGGGACAGCGGGGGAAAGGTGGGCTCGGACGCCTGGGTCCCTGAGCCCGCGGGGAGGGGCTGCACTGGGCCATGCTAGTGGAAAGCTGCTGTGCAGGCTGGAGATGGGGGGGGTCGATGGGGACGGGGCTGTGAGCTGGGGGAGGAGCTGAGGGGGCTGTTGATGGGGCGGGGCTCTGAGCGGAGGGGGGGGTCTGAGGGGGCGGGGCTCTAAACTGAGGGGCTGTGAGCCGGGGGGGGGGGGCCGTTGATGGGGGAGGGGCTGTGAGCCGGGGGGTCTGAGGGGGCGGGGCTATGAGCGGGGGGCCGTTAATTGGGGGAGGGGCTGTGAGCCGGGGGGGCCGTTGATGGGGGAGGGGCTATGAGCGGGGGGCCGTTGATGGGGGCGGGGCTGTGAGCCGGGGGGGGCCGTTGATGGGGGCGGGGCTATGAGCCGGGGGGGGGCCGTTGATGGGGGAGGGGCTATGAGCGGGGGGCCGTTGATGGGGGCGGGGCTGTGAGCCGGGGGGG
Organism: Dermochelys coriacea; assembly: GCF_009764565.3. Classification (NCBI taxonomy): domain Eukaryota; kingdom Metazoa; phylum Chordata; order Testudines; family Dermochelyidae; genus Dermochelys; species Dermochelys coriacea. The sequence continues at coordinate 38,818,154 of NC_050080.1, forward strand.
CCGTTGATGGGGGCGGGGCTATGAGCGGGGGGCCGTTGATGGGGGCGGGGCTGTGAGCCGGGGGGGCCGTTGATGGGGGAGGGGCTGTGAGCCGGGGGGTCTGAGGGGGCGGGGCTATGAGCGGGGGGCCGTTAATTGGGGGAGGGGCTGTGAGCCGGGGGGGCCGTTGATGGGGGAGGGGCTGTGAGCCGGGGGGTCTGAGGGGGCGGGGCTGTGAGCCGGGGGGGCCGTTGATGGGGGCGGGGCTGTGAGCCGGGGGGGGCCGTTGATGGGGGAGGGGCTGTGAGCCGGGGGGGTCTGAGGGGGCGGGGCTATGAGCGGGGGGCCGTTAATTGGGGGAGGGGCTGTGAGCCGGGGGGGGCCGTTGATGGGGGAGGGGCTGTGAGCCGGGGGGTCTGAGGGGGCGGGGCTGTGAGCCGGGGGGGCCGTTGATGGGGGCGGGGCTGTGAGCCGGGGGGTCTGAGGGGGCGGGGCTGTGAGCCGGGGGGGGCCGTTGATGGGGGAGGGGCTATGAGCGGGGGGCCGTTGATGGGGGCGGGGCTGTGAGCCGGGGGGGCCGTTGATGGGGGAGGGGCTATGAGCGGGGGGCCGTTGATGGGGGCGGGGCTGTGAGCCGGGGGGGCCGTTGATGGGGGCGGGGCTGTGAGCCGGGGGGGCCGTTGATGGGGGAGGGGCTATGAGCGGGGGGGCCGTTGATGGGGGAGGGGCTGTGAGCCGGGGGGGGCCGTTGATGGGGGAGGGGCTATGAGCGGGGGGCCGTTGATGGGGGCGGGGCTGTGAGCCGGGGGGTCTGAGGGGGCGGGGCTGTGAGCCGGGGGGGCCGTTGATGGGGGAGGGGCTATGAGCGGGGGGCCGTTGATGGGGGCGGGGCTGTGAGCCGGGGGGTCTGAGGGGGCGGGGCTGTGAGCCGGGGGGGCCGTTGATGGGGGCGGGGCTGTGAGCCGGGGGGGGCCGTTGATGGGGGAGGGGCTGTGAGCCGGGGGGGGCCGTTGATGGGGGCGGGGCTGTGAGCTGAGGGGGCTCTTGAGGGGCGGGGGGGCTCCGGGGGGCTGCGGCGGTCCCGCCCCCGCGCGGGGGCTGCTGGGTAGCGGTAAAATGGCCGCCCCGCCCGCTCGCCGCCCGCCGCTGCCCCGGCCCGGTCCGCAGCCCTGAGTCGCCATCGCCGCCGCAATGCCGGGCCCCCGGGCCCGCGGGTGAGACCCGCCCCCGCGCCCATAGCCCGCCCCCCCGGCCCGCGCGCCGCCCCCCATTCATTGCCGGCCCCTCCCTGCTGCGCACCCCCCATTCATTGCCGGCTTCCGGCCCGGCGCGTGCCCCTCCCCCATTCATTCCCTCCCGCCCCCCCACGTGCGGCCCCGCGCCCCCTTCCTTCCCCCCCCCGCCGCGGCTGGGGCTGAGCTGGCGGGGGAGGGAGGTTGGGGTGTTCGTGGGGGGCGGGCGGAGGAGGGTGTTTCCAGGCTGTGCTTTGGGGGGGTGGGGGGTGAAGGATGCGGGAGGGAGTGGGGGCAGGCTAGGAGTAAAGGGCTCTGGGATGCGGGGAGCTCTGGGGGAGTGAAGGGGTGCTGGGGTGTGGGATGCTCTGGGGGGCCAGGAGTGAAGGGGCTCTGGGATGTGGGGAGCTCTAGGGGTGCAGGAGGTGGAGGGAAGGGGGTGGGAGTGAAAGGCCTCGGGGTATGGGGGGCTGGGGGTGAAGAGGCATGAGGAGCTCTGGGATGAAGGGGATGGGGATGGGGGGGAGTGTAGGCTCTGGGGTGTGAGACACTCTGGGGGTGAAGGGGCTGGGGGTGTGGGGGGCAGGGGTGAAGGGGCTCAGGGTGAAGGGGTGCAAGGGGCTCTGCGATGAAGGGGCTGGGGATGGGGGGAGTGAAGGCTCTGGGGTGTGAGGAGCTCTGGGGGTGAAGAGGTTCTGGGGATGAGGGGGCTGGAAGTGAAGGGGCGCTGGGGTGTGGGATGATCTGGGATTATGGGGGGGCTGGGGGTGAAGGCTCTGGGGTGCAAGGGGCTCTGGGGGTGAAGGGGCTGGGGTGGCCAGAGGTGAAGGGGCTTGGGGTGTAAGGGGGGCCGCAAGTGAAGGGGCTGGGGGGGCAAGGAGCTCTGGGGGTATGGGATGGGGTGAAGGGGCTCAGGGTAGCAGGGAGCTCTGCGGGTGAAGGGACTTTGGGGTGACGGGAGGCTGGGAGTGAAGGGCCTGGAGGTGAAGGGTAGGGGCTCTGGGGGGGCGGGGAGCTCTGGGGGTGATGGGGCGCTGGGGGTGAAGGGATGTAGGGCACCCACCCCCCAGTAACCCCCCATTTCCTCCCAGTAACCAGGAGGAGAAGGAGGAGGTGCCTATGGAGTTGGAGCCCCACCAGGCCGGTGCCAGCCCCCCGGCCGGCCCCCCTGCTCAGCCCCCCGGCCCTGATGAGCGCCCTGACGGGGGCCCCGAGGACGAGGAGAGGAAAGAGGTAGCATGGCGGGGCGCCCCGTGGCATGGTGGGCAGGTGGGGGTCCCGGGGGGGGGTAGCTCAGCCAGCAAGGGGCAGGGCATGGGTTGGGGGGCGCCAATGGGGAGGACTTTGCTGGCAAAACCTGGGTGGGGGAGGGGTCTGTCCCCCTTCCAAGGCATTTGGGGGAGGTCTCCCCCACTTCCAGAGCTGCTCACAGTGGAGGAGACGGGGGGCTGGGATAAGCCCGCATGCGCTGCCAGCCAATTTGGGGGTGCTTTCCTGGGCACCCCCTGCCACGGGAGGGTTTTCGGAACCCCCGCCAGAGCCAGCCAAGCCTCCCCCTGGCCCCCCGTTAGCTGTAGTTTGGGGTCGCAGGGCCTGGGGGGCTGCGGGGGCGGTGGTTGGTTCTGCAGAATGTCGACTTGTCATGAGGTCCATCTTTCCCGAGCTCCACCCCAATCCTTGGTGCTCCCCCCGCCCCGGCTGGGGGCACCCCCTCTCCCAGAGCCGCCTCCGGGGACGGGCAGGACCCCCCACGGCCCCCCCAATCCCCCGTTGACCTTCTCCTCTGGACTCCTCTGTTCTGATCCACGTTTTTAAAGAGCATCCGGCCCAGCGGGCGCACGCGCCAGAGAGATGCGGAGAGAGAGACAGAGAGCGGGCGGGGGGAGGGAAGCATGAACCCTGGCATCCAGGCGGTCCAAGCTCTCAGCCGCGGCGGGGCCCCTGGAGACACTGCTCCCACGCAGCTCCACTGGGATGTCGTCTGCATGTGGGGCCAGGGGACCTGCTGCTCATGAACCTTGGCCCCTGGGGTCTCCAAGCTGATGGGACTGTCCAAGGACCTGGGGGTCATCTCCAGGCCCCCGAGGTCACTGATAGTTCTGGGGGTCTCCAGGCTGGTGGATTCACCGCAAACCCCTCTGTTACTGACCTGCGCCCCCGAAGGGTCGGCACTGCCAGGAGCCTCCGCCGCTCCTGGGACTCTCTCCAAGGACCTCTGGCCCCTAGGCGTCTCCTCCAGCCCCCGGGCATCTCCGCTGCTCCTGGGACTCTCTCCAAGGACCTCCGGCCCCCGGGTGTCTCTTCTGGCCCCGAGGGTCTCCGCTGCTCCTAGGACTCTCTCCAAGGACCTCCAGCCCCTAGGCGTCTCCTTCGGCCCTCGGGGTCTGTTGCTCATGGGACTCGACACCCGGGGGCAGAACTCCTCCAACACCCGGGGGCAGAAATCAGCTGCTCAAGGAATGAGCTCTGAAGACCTTCCTCTCCTGGGGGTCCCTGCAACTCTCACCAGTCATTCCAAGGATCTCCAGCCCCTGGGGTCTCATTTGCTCTCAGACCATGCTAGGACCTCCAGCCCCCAGGAATCTCCAGCTCTGGGGTCTCCATTGCTCTCAGACCATGTGAGGATCTCCACTTCTGGGGTTCTCCTTGATTCCAGGCATCTCCGTTGCTCGCAGACTCGCTCAAGGGATCTCCAGCTCCTGGGGCTCTCTTCCCCCAGGGAGTCTCCACTGCTCTCAGGACTATGCCAGGACGTCTGGGCCCTGCGATCTCTGCTGCTCTTGGGACTCGCTCCAGGACCTACAGCCCCCGGGGACAGAACTCGTCTGCTCAAGGGATGAGCTCTGAAGATCTTCACCGCCAGGGAATCCCTGCAACTCTCAGGGGTTGCTCCAAGGATCTCCAGCCTCTGGGGTTCTCCACCCCTCTCGGGACTTGCTCCAAGGATCTCCTGCCCCTGGGGTTCTCCTCCACCCCGGGGGGTCTTCATTGCTCTCGGGACTTGCTCCAAGGATCTCCTGCCCCTGGGGTTCTCCTCCACCCCAGGGGTCTTCGTTGCTCTCAGGACTTGCTCCAAGGACCTCCAGCCCCGGGTGCCCGCTCTCTTGGGACTCTCCACCCAGCCCCCCGCCGGCGGGCGGCTCCCACCTTTGCCCTCTCTCCTCCGGGACGCCAGCCAGCGCTAGGTTTCTCCGCCACCACCACCTTGTCTCTTGCCGCCCCACCCCGCCCCTCCAAACCTGGGAGGGTGCATTGCGATTGGACCGGCCGTTGCCTAGATACCCTGGGCACTGCGGTGCGATTGGCCGACGAAGGACGCCCCAGGTGTGAGATGGTACCTGGCGCCTCTGGCAGCACCTTTATTTCTTCTTGTCTCTTTGGTTTCCTTATGTTCTTTAAAGACAAAGGAGGTTTTTGGTTAAACTCTTTGTGTGGAGTTTTTTGGGGGAGGGGCCCAGCCTCCAAGGTGTTAATGGATCTGTGGGGCAGCAGGGTCCCCAGCTCCCTCTTTGGGGTTTGAGCTTTCCAGGAATAAATCCAAGGGGTCAGCATGGGACCTGGAGGTTCGGGGGGCAGAGTTGGGTCACGGAGCTCACAAAGAGCACGGTGGGGCCAGCAGCTTGGGGGGGCTGGTGGGGGGGCAATGTGAGGGATTGGGCTCATGGGGGAGGCAGTGGGGGGATGGGTCATGGGGGGCAGTGTAGGGGGATGGCGGGGGCAGTGTGTTGGATGGGGGCAGTTTGTGGGGATGGCGGGGGCAGTGAGGGGGTCAGGGTCCTGGGGGGCAGTGTGTGGGGCTGGCTGTGAGCAGTGAGGGGGTCAAGGTCATGGGAGGCAGGGTGTGGGGTTGGCAGGGGGCAGTGAGAGGGTCAGGGACATGGGCAGTGTGTGGGGTTGGCAGGGGGCAGTCAGGGGAATCGGGATCATGGGGGGCAGTGTGTGCGGCTGGCTCTGGGGTAGACACCCTTTCCCAGGTCTCTGAGCCTAGCCGTGCCCTGTTGCTAGGGGGGAGGGTGCCCTGTTATTCCTGGATTGTCTGAGAACCCCCTGTCTCCCAGCCCGTTGGCCCCATCTGAGCCACTTGTGCCCCCCATCCCAGCAGGTCTGGGGGCCGCTGCCCCACGGAGAAGTGCTGACTGGCGCCCTCCCCCTGTGTGGGGCTCTCTCCCCTCCTCTGTCTCGTTCCTTCTCTCCGCAGGCTGCTGCACAGCACAAAGCCTTCAAGAGGAAGATCTCCGTCGTGTGTAAGTGATGCCCTGAGACCGCCCCCCCCCCGAGATCTGGATGGGTTCCTAGGATCCCTGACTCCATAGGTGCCCCGTGGGTCAGGGATGGGCTCAAGGGGCAATGGGATTGGCCATGGGGGAGGGGCACTTGGTCCCTGCCCCATGTGCTGATTGGCTGTAGGATTGTGTGTGTGCAGGGGGGGAATAGGGGGTGCCCCTGGATATTAGGGGTGGCCCTTGTGGGGATCCCCATCCTGTGCTCTGATTGGCTGTCAGGGCTGGGGGTGGCCAGGGGTAGGGCAGTGGCCCCATGCTGTGCTCTGATTGGCTGTTGGGTTGCAGCAGCGGCCAAGGGGGCAGCGGCGGGGAACAGTGACACGGAGGGCGGCCAGTCGGGGGGGCGCAAGCGGCGCTGGGGGGCCAGCACAGCCACCACCCAGAAGAAGCCGTCCATCAGCATCACCACTGAGTCGCTTAAGGTACGGGGGCCCCTGCCCTGGACACCTGGGTCCCTTTCCTTCTTCCAGCCTCTACCCATGGGGGGACATGCCATCCCCTGATGCCTGGATCCCTCGCCCGCTCTCTCCCCACCGGGGGGTCGGTACAGTGGGCACTAGGTGGTGTCCCCAGACACCTGGGTCCCATGGCTCTCCCTACTGGGGGCTTGGTGCAGTGGGCTCTAGGTGGTGTCGCCAGATGCCTGGATCCCTCGCCCCCGCTCTCCCCACCGGAGGGTTGGTGCAGTGGGCACGAGGTAGTGTCCCCGGACTCCTTTGTCCCATGGCTCTCCTGGGCTTTCGCTACTGGGGGATTGGTGTGGTGGGCTCTAGGTGGTGTCCCTGGACACCTGGGATCCATTGCTCTCCTGGTGCCCACAGAGCCTGATCCCCGAGATGAAACCGGTGGCAGGGCAGGAGGCGGTGGTGGATCTTCATGCCGACGACTCCCGCATTTCGGAGGACGAGGGGGAGCGCCACGGGGAGCCGCCCGCCCATGAGAAGGGGCTCAAGATCTGCCGGACGGTCACGCAGGTATGGGGGAGCCAGAGAGCCCTGCACTGCCATCCCAGATGCCGGACTCCCCTTCCCCCCTGCCAGGGTCCCATTACCCACATGCTTGCTCTCTCCTGTGGCAGGTGGTGCCAGCCGAGGGACAGGAGAACGGGCAGGGCGAGGAGGAGGAGGAGGAGAAGGAGCCCGAAGAAGAGCAGCCTGAGGTCCCGCAGGTCACCGCAGAGTTACCGCTGCCCCCACCTGTGGAGCAAGAAGTCAAGAAAGGTCAGGACTCGGCTGGGGGGCAGCGTGGGGGGTGAGGCCAAGCTGACCTGGGGGAGTGATGGTGGCTAGGCGAGGGGCTGGGGGCATCTGGAATGGGGGACTGGGCTGGAGGAGCGTGGGTTGTGGGGCTGGGGGGGCCTGGAATGGGGGTGGAGGCTGGGATGGGCTGGGGGGCAAGGCCGGACTAGTCTCCAGGCAGTGTGGGAGATTGGGGGTGCCTGCAGTGCAGGGCAAGGCCGGGCTGGGGGGCAGTGTGTGGGGCTGGGGGGGCTCACAGGAATCAGTGGGGGAAGCAGAGACCATGAGAGAGGGCTGGGGGGGGTGACTTGGGGGTCAGGGAGGCATTTGAGGGGCTGGGGGAGTCGGGAGCTCCCCCATGGCTATCTGACCCCTCTCTGCCCCCCGCAGTGACACTCACTGACACCCTGACACGCCGCTCCATCAGCCAGCAGCGCTCGGGCGTCTCCATCACCATCGATGACCCTGTGCGCACGGCCCAGCTCCCGTCGCCCCCCCGCGCCAAGCCCAGCCCCATTGTGCATATCTGCAACCTGGTGAGTGGGGGTTGAACCCTGGCCCGGCCCGGCCTGGCTCTGCCGCACCCAGCTCAGTCGGCTCCGGCTCCGGGCCCGGCCCGGCCTGGCTCTGCCGCACCCTGCCCAGTCGGTGCCCGGCTCCGGGCCCGGCCCGGCCTGGCTCTGCCGCACCCTGCCCAGTCGGTGCCCGGCTCCGGCTCCGGCCCCGGCCCGGCCTGGCTCTGCCGCACCCTGCTCAGTCGGCGCCCGGCTCCGGGCCCGGCCCGGCTCTACTGGAGCCTGCCTGGCCTGTTGCCAGGCGTGGAGTGAACGGGGCGGGGGCTGTGGCCCGGAAAGGCCAGGCTCAGGCTGCTCCGGAGAGGTGGGAGCCCTGCTCCATCTGCCGCTGCCCCCGCTGCCCGGCACGTTACCCCGCTCAGCCCACCCCTGTCCTGCAGGTGCGGCCCTTCACGCTGGGCCAGTTGAAGGAGCTGCTGGGCCGGACGGGGACACTAGTGGAAGAAGCCTTCTGGATCGACAAGATCAAATCGCACTGCTACGTCACAGTGAGTGTGTGTCCGTCTGTCCCTCCCTGCCGCGGGTCGGTCCCCGCCGCCCTTGCTCCATCTCTCTCTCCCCGCAGTACTCCACGGTGGAGGAGGCTGTGCTGACCCGCAATGCCCTGCATGGGGTGAAATGGCCCCAGTCCAACCCCAAGTTCCTGTCCGCCGACTTCGCCGAGCAGGATGAGGTACCAGCTGCTGGCAGGGCGGGTTGTTGGGGGGCATTACGCCCACTCTGTTCCCTTCCCCCTGGCTGGATTACCCCATGGGGCTCTGTCAGGGGGAGGAGTTTCGGGGGTCAGGGCTAGTTTGCAGGGGGTCGTTGGGGGGCTGGGAGGAGTTTGGGGGCATCAGGGAGTGTCAGGGCACTATGAGGATTTTGGGGCAATTGGGGTGGGGCTGGGAGGCTGTTGGGAGTTTGGGGGGAGCAGTGTGGGAGTTTGGGGGGGAGCAGGGGCAACCTCTGACCCCCTCTCTCCCCTCAGCTGGACTTCCACCGAGGGCTGCTGCCGGAGCGGGTGGTGGAAGCGGCGGCTGCGGCGGCCCCGGGGGCCGGGCCAGCCGGAGGGCGTGGGGGCCGGCGCTCAGCCCCCCGGGAGCGCTCGCGGGAGCCGGAGCGGGCGGTGCGGGAGCAGTGGGCGGAGCGGGAGCGCGAGATGGAGCGGCGGGAGCGCACGCGGGCCGAGCGCGAGTGGGACCGCGACAAGGTGCGCGAGGGGCCCCGCTCCCGTTCCCGCGAGCGCCGCCGCAAGGAGCCGCCCAAGGCCAAGGAGAAGAAGGGCGAGAAGAAAGGTACTGGGGTGGGGGATGGGATAGGGATGTGGGGGTGGGGCCTGGGGAATTGGAGGGCTGGCTGGGGGAGCTCTGCGGGGAGACCCTGCTGAGCCCCACTGACCTCTTGACACCCTGCCCCCACCCCAGAAAAGGCCCCGGAGGAGCCCCCCGCCAAGCTGCTGGACGATCTCTTCCGCAAGACCAAGGCCGCTCCCTGTATCTACTGGCTGCCCCTGACCGACACCCAGGTGAGCGTGGGGGGTCTCCCGGGCTCCCTACCCCTGCTCAGTGTGGGAGCTGGTGCCACAGGGCAAAGAGGCTGGGGGGCTCTTGGGAGGGATTGGGGGCTCCCCAGCCCGGCACTCACCCCATCTCTCACAGTTTGTGCAGAAGCAGGCGGAGCGGGCAGCCCGGGCGCGGGAGCGCGAGCGGCGCCGCAAGGAGCTGGAGGAGGAGGAGTTGCGCCAGCGGGAGCGGAGCCGCCAGGCCGAGCGGGACAAGCGACGGGAGCACAGCCGGGAGCGGGGGGCTGGGGGCGCCCCAGGGGGGGCTGGCGGTGCTGAGCGGGGGGGCCGGGAGCGCCGGGAGGCCAAGAGGCACAGCCGGAGCCGGAGCCGCAGCACCCCGGTGAGGGACCGCGGGGGGCGCCGCTGAAGGCCCCGTTGGCCAGCTGTGGGGGAGGCAGGCCCAGCCCCCCATGGGGCCACCCTGGGGCTCTACCGGGGGCTGCTAGATTACTGAGTCGGATAATTCTGCCTCACCCGGGCAGATTCACCCTCTCCCGCTGCCCCCCAGGGCAGATCCCCCTCCCCCAAACCCCATTAATTTGTATTTTATTTTGGGACAAATGTTTTTTTATTCTGCTGTCGCTGGGAATCGAGAGGAATAAAAGCCGGAGTTAGTTTCATACGCGAGGGGTGTGTGTGATTCCTGGGGGGCTCTTTGGGGTCACCCCTGAGGTACAGCCAGACCCCCACAAAACCTACTCAGTGCCCTGCCCCTGCTCTGCTGTGGGGCTGTTCCCAGGACCAGCCGGAAGAAATGAGTGGGTGTTTGGGGGAAAATCAAGCAAATCCCTTCGTAAAACCCTGGGGAGATGGTATTTCTCAAGTGGTGTTTTTGCTCCTGCCACCCCAGATTCTCTCTCAAACACACCCCAGCATTTCTCATCTGGTAAAAGTGTTAAAAAGTGGGGAAGGTTGGTGGAGTTGAAAGTGTTGTCACTCGTTAACCAGGCTGCAGTTGTTAAACGAGGGGAAAGGCCCTTTTCCCAGTAGTTTTCTTTGCAATTTTCCAGGATAAAAACACTTTAAACGAGGAAAACGTATCACAAGAGGAAAACACTCTGACAGGTTTGAAATGGCCCCAAAGCAACAGGTGAAGTGATGGACCAATTCTGCAGCTTTGCAGGGTTTAAAACCCCAAGAAAAACGAGGAACCTGGCTTTGATTTTTCCAGAGATGGGTGGGATTAGCCGGTTCCTCACCCGCCGCATCTCTCATCTCCTGGGGCCGGCTGCAGCTGTTTGGCAACATTGGGGGGAAACAGACTGTTAGAGGAGAGGAAATGCAACCATTTTTAGCAGGTTTTTCCAGTTTTCCTAGGACAAATACCAACTTGTGACATGAAGAGAAAAACGGCATTTTGGAGAGGAAACCGTTTTACACTCCAAGGTGATTTAATTTCACACTCTGCAAACCAATTAAAGTGGGGATTGTGGCCCCTTTTCAAACACTTCTCCGGGTGAAAAAACGATAAAAACGTTCCCATTGAATGAGGAATTGCTCTGCCTGATGGGGAAAATAAACCTTAAAATATTTAAAATTGATTAAAAAAGGACTAATTTTTTTAAAAACAAGTTTTATTTTTTAGGCTATTTTTAAAAAAATGCCAGACAGGCCTGTTTAAAAATGTAGGTTTTTCCTTCATTCTCTCCCTGTGTGAGTTTTAAAAAAACTCAATGAAATCTGTGAAGGAGCGAAAATACTTTACCAGGATGAAATTACTGACAATTGGAAGAAAGGGATGGGGAGGAGGGGCTTTTTCACGTGCATGCTTGCATCCATTCCATGTTAGGTGTGTGCTGTGTGCACGGTTGCTGGAGATTTTTCCCCTAGTGGTATCCATAGGGCCTGGGCCTAGCGCCCCCTGGAGCCCTGCGCTCATGCACCGGTATAAAGGGGTACCACTGGCCCCACACCCTTCAATTCCTTCTTGCCGCCTGAGACAGTTGCCAGAACGTCTCTTGCAATGGCAAGTTTCCTAGTGGTTCTTGGAGTTTTTCTCTTGTGTATAGTTTTACTTTAGTTACTTAATTCGGTATCCCGCTTCAGGTGCCTGGCTTTCCAACTGTAAGCCGCCTGCCGTAAGCCCAGGCCAGCAAACGACCTGCATGCGAGCTGCTCAAAGAGCCTCGGGGAAGGTCACGTCAAGGACAGGTGCAAGATCTGCAGAACTCCGCACAGCTGAGGACAGGGACGTTGGCTTGAATGCCCCGTTATTGGAAGTGGCTCTTAGCCCGGGAACATTGGCCTTTGTGCACACCGGGCCCCTCCCAGCACCATGGCACTCCCGGCACCACTCTCCATCTCCCATGCCAAGGAAGAGGCACAAGAAACAGCAAGCAGAAACAGGACACGCCCTGGTGCCTTGGAGGACTAGGTGGGGGACAAGGTGAGATCCATGCCAGGCCAGTTGTCCTCCCCAGAACCATGGACAGCAGCAGCAACTCTCCCCCGGGCACCAAGCCTGGTCCAGGACCCATCACCGACTCCTGGAAGCAGTCGGGGCACCCTCTACCTACAAGCTCCATTGACACCTGGAGGTGTTCCAGGCAGTGAGGTACTTAATGTCTCTCCTGGTGCCCCCCACATCTTCGAACCTCAACCAGCCCCTTCCAGGGGGAGTCCCCCATCCATGGGCCCACCATGGTCTCCTACCCGAAGCAGATCTCCGGCTTCACAGCACCGTTCGCCAGCCTCCTGGGCACCAGTTTCTTGGCATCAGTCCCCAGAGCCACAACACATATCCCTGGTGTCGCAGCACCAGTCTCTGGCTCAATGCCATTCCCCGGCCCCCCATCACTGCCAGTACGTGGACACGGCAACGGCTCCGCCATGGTCCCCAAGGGAGGAATCCTCTTCTGACTCTGGGGTTAATCCATCCCTCCCCCAAAGAGGCACTGGTACCAGTCGTACGCGTTGGACCTCGGTGCGGGTCTGTCTGCAGGCGCTTGGACACTCGGGCATTGGCCAGCACATTGGCCTTATTGGAACCCGTGGACCTTGCTCCCAGATGTCATCCTCAGTGGTCTCCGAGGCGTACCCCAGCACTGGACCTGGATTCAGACCCCGACCCTGGTACCGAGCTTCCATCTGTCACAGTGGAGGAGGAAGCAGCCCCTGATGGTTTCAGCCACTACAAAGCGGGGCAGACAGGGAGGAACAAGCACCACCCCTGAAAATAGGGATGTGAAAAGACTTGATTGTTTTGGTAGGAAGGTGTGTTCTGCAGCTAGCTGATGATTTCGTATCTCCAACCAGCGGGCATTGCTGGGGAGACGCTACGTTAATATTTGGGACTCTGTGGCCAAGCGTCAAGACCCCCATCCCAGAAGTCGAGGTAGGAACTCTAGGCCATCGTGGAGGGAGGCAAGACCACCTTAGACACGGCCGATTTGGCAACCAGATCCTTGGCGTCAGCTGTGTCTGTGCGGTGCAGTTTGTGGCTGCGGTCTTTGGGCCTTTCTTACAAGGCTCAGCCATTAGTCCCAGACCTCTCCTTTGGAGCTGCACAGCTTGAAGGACTCCAGGGCCACGTGTTGCTCTCTGGGCCTCTACACGCCCCGAACCTCAGAGATACTTCAGCCACAACCGCCTCTCAGGTTCTCGGGTCTCCCAGGAGCAAGGCCTACAAGAAAAAGGGGAGAGATTGTAAGTGCCGGCACTAGCGAAGTCAGTACAAACTAAAATTTCATACAGACAATGACTTGTTTATACTGCTCTATATAGTATACACTGAAAGGTAAGTATCATGTTTACATTCCAGTTGATTTATTTTATAATTATATGGTAACGAGAGTATTTTTTCACACAATGCACAGTCAACCTGTGGAACTCCTTGCCAGAGGATGTTGTGAAGGTCAAGACTCTAACAGGGTTCAAAAAAGAACTAGATAAGTTCATGAAGGATAGGTCCATCAATGGCTATTAGCCAGGATGGGCAGGGATGGTGTCCCTAGCCTCTGTTTGCAAGAAGCTGGGAATGGATCACTTGATGATTCCCTGTTCTGTTCATTCCCTCTGGGGCATCTGGCATTGGCCACTGTCAGAAGACAGGACACTGGGCTAGATGGACTTTTGGTCTGACCCAGTATGGCCATTATGTTCTTAAAGGAAGCAGTGTTTCAATACTAGCGTGCTGTGACGCTTTTTTATTTTTGTCTGATTTTGTAAGTTATTTAAGTGAGGTGAAACTTGTGGTTTGCAAGACAAATCAGACTTCTGAAAGGGGAACAGTAGTCTGGAAAGGTTGAGAGCTGCTGATTTAAAGGACATTTATTTCCTCATCTCCCATCTTCTGTGAGCAAGGGTGATTCCTCCGGTTCGTGCTGGAGCAGCACCCTTACCAATTCACTGCACTCCCCTGCGGTCTCTTGTCAGCCCCAAGAGTTTTCACAAACCACATAGCGGTGGTGGCAGCTGCCCTGAAATGTCGGGGCTTACAGATCTGCCCATACCTTGACGGGCAATCTGAGGCCATTCACAGGCTCGGGTCCAACACAGCATAGTATGGGCCACCTGTCGGGAGCTGGATCTGCTTATAAACAAACAGCAATCAACTCTGATACCGGTTCAAAGGATAGAATTTATAGGAGCGGTGCTTGACTCCACTTGGACCAGAGACCTGGTTCCAACAAGCAAGGCAGAGCTCGCTGCAATGCTCTGTGCCGGGAGGCTCTTCAGTTATGGGATTTCTGCGTGGAACACACCGTTCACCTTGAGGTGTTGCACCACCCCTGGGATGCAGGGGTGGATCACCTCAGCAGGCCCTTCTCTCCCCCCAAGTGGTCCCTCCTCCCAGAGGTAGTCAGCGCTGTCTTCCAGAGGTGGGGGACTCCTTGGGTGGACCTGTTCCCCTCCAGATGGAACAGGAAATGCCAGCAGGTTTGCTCAATGCACAGGCTCAGCATCCGGCATCTTCTGTTTTCATGGGCGGGGGGTGACTGCTGTACACCTTCCCACCGACACGCTTGGTCCACAGGGTCCTCTTAAAGACCAAGAGAGACAGGACGAGGGTTATTCTGAGAGCCCCAGTGGCTTGACATGCTTCTGGACCTGTCGGTGGCGGCCTTTTTCGAGCTCCCGCTACTCCTGGACTTGCTCTCGCAGGACAGCAGTCGGTTGCTTCATCCAAACCTCGTGTCCCTGCATCTGATGGCTTGGCTGCTGCATGGCTGAACCCTGAGGAGGGCCTCCTTGGAGCAGGTTCAGCAAGTCTTACTGGGTAGCAGAAAACCCTCTCCCAGGGCGATGTGTGGCCAAGTGGAAGCATTTCACATGTTGGACCTCGGATTGGGGTCTGTCCCCATCTCAGTCCTCTCTGCACCCAGCCTTGCTCCACCCGAAGCACCAAGCTCTGGCCCTGTTGTCCATCAAAGTCCACCTGGCAGCTATCTCGGCCTTCCACCCTCCGCTCTGCAGGAAATCCGACTTCTTCCATGAGATGATGGTTGGGTTCCTTAAAGGTCTGGAAAGGCTCCGCTCTCAGGTCTGTGACCCAATTCCCCCATGGGACCTGAGTCTGGTGCTGTTGAGTCTGTTGGGGGGCCCCCTCTTCAAGCTGTTGGCATCTTCCCAGCTAGTGCTGCTCATGGAAGGTGGCCTCCCAAAATCAGAGCCCCCACTTCTGATTGTTCTTTGAGGACAAGGTCTGTCTGTGTCCCTACCCAGCCTTCCTGATGAAGGTGGTGTCCCAGCTCCCTAACAACCGGGACATTTTTCTGCCAGTCTTCCTCGGGGTTCAGCTGAGGAACGTTGCTGTCGATGCAGCTCTTTGGTGGCAGACAGGACAAAGGGTCTGCCGGTGTTGTCTCAGAGGATCACAGACTGGATACCTGCCTGCAGCCGGGTATGTTACGAGCAGACAAACATTCCCCTCTGGTCATTGTCATGGCTCACTCTGCAAGGCTTCGTCTGCAGCGTTCCTCGCGCCGGTACCAATCCAGGACATCTGCAGGGCTGCAGCGTGGGCATCGGTCCAACCCTTCGCAGCCCTCTGTACCCTCCCCCAGCAGGCCCAGGCAATGCCAGCATTGGGAGAGGGGTCCGGGGCCACTCCTTGGGAGTCACCTGGCGTGGACTGGATGGGAGCCAGCATGTGGAGAAGAGACACTGCCTAACCTTCCATAACTTATTCTTTGAGATGTTGCTCATGTCCAGTCTGGCCCCGCCCTCCATCCTTGCTGGCTGTCACTGACAAGGAACTGAAGGGTACAGGGCTGGTGGGGCCCCTTCTACCAGCGCAGGGGTTCAGGGGGCACCAGGACTGGCCCTTAGGGTACCACTAGGGGAAAATTTCCAACCACAGTGCCTGTGCCACACGCTTAACATGGAACTGATGCGAGCGCCACATCTGCAAGATCGGTAACCACTTCCTCCTCGCCTTAAACAGTGCCCAAGTGCCATTGATGTTGAACCGTCCCCCCATCCCAGGATTCAAAACCAGCGCATGCCAAATTCTAGAACAGAGAGAAATGGGGGGCTTTTTTTGGTTGCTCTTCCCTGTGAGGATCTCTCTCTCTCTCTCTCTCTCCCCACACTCATGGCTTTGATTTTTTGAGGGTTCCAAGAATTAAGATTTCAGAGAATGGCAAAATTGTGACAATTAGGTTTTTTTTTTTTGTTCTGTTTTTTCCTAGGAGATGGTGTCAGAAATATGAAAACGGGGAGGAGAGGGGTCGCTCTAAGTGAACACCTCTCAAGGAGGGAAAATTACTCTAGACATGAGAGAACGGGACAATTGATCCAGCTATTCCCAGGCTAAAAACCTTGAACAGGGGGGAGGCACCATTTTTTGGTCACTTTCTTTTTCCTTTTTTTCCTCTGCTTTTATCAGTTTTCTCTTTGCTTGGAAAATTAAAGGAAGCAGAGAGCCGTGTTTAGGTTTTGGTGTTTAGGTTTCTGACTAGAGTTGCAGGTTTTCAAAGTAAAAAGGAATAAATGAAACCTGCTACCAGTGAAGAGAACAGCCTGATTTCTTAATTTTTGCCTGGTCAACAGAGGAGAAGAGCAAACGTTCTCTTGCCTGATGCTGAAAAAACAATTTTTAGTGTGAAAAATGTGGGGTTGGATGGGGGCCCAAGAAAAGGGGGTTGAGCCTCCTTGGGGGAATGGGGCTTCAGGTACCAGCCTGAGCCTCCCTCTAAGAATTGCTACAGCCTGGAGGAAGGTCGCCCTGGCCTAGTGAGGGGAGACAAGTGGGGGAGGACCCTGCCCCATACACTGGGGGGCACCCCAACCCCTCTGGCACCAGGGGCAGGGGGGAAGAATACTGGTGCTTTTTTGCCCCATGACCCTCTCTCTAATGCCAAGCCCCACAACCTAGAATTCACTGCCTCGCTCTGCCCCCCCAGCCCTATCTGCCCCACTGCAGGAGGAACCCAGGGCCATAGGGAACAACACCCCTCCCCCAATTCCTCTGGTCCAAAGTACTAACCCCCCACCCCACTGCTGGATGGTCGCCTGGGGGCCATAAGGCCATTAACAAAACTCTACCCCATAGTGCCCCTCACTCCTGACCCACAGCCCCTGCGAGCCCTGCCCGCCCCCTGCACCGCTGCCCCCCACCCCCGCCCTGCTGGTGCCTCTCACCCCCGACCTGCAGGCCCCGGTAGCCGGCCTGGGGTTACTTGTAGGCCAGGGCTGGGGGCTGCCCGGGGCCCGTATCAATATTTAAAATCGTCTCCAGTTCGACTTTCACAAACTTCCCGGTTGTGACTCGGGGCGGGGCCCAGCTGGGGATAAGCGGGGTGCGGGGAGGGCTGCCAAGGGAGTTGAATGTCCCCTCGCTGGGTCACCCCTGTCCCCGCTCCCCCTAAATCCCCCCCACCCCAGATAAAAATTCAACAGCTCATTACAACACAATCCCAGTTCCCAGCCAGGCGAGGGCAGGTGCTGCTCGCCCGGAGCTGGGAAAAGGGGGGCAGGATCGGCAGGGCGGGGCTGGCGGGGGGCTGCGGGTCGGGAGTGAGGGGCACCGGCAGGGCTGCGGGGGGGCTCTTAACTCTCCCCCGCAGCAGGGGGCTCGGAGGGAAGGAGGCGGGCGAGGGGGTGCGGGGGGGCAGGACTCGGCTCCGTCTCCGCGTCCTTCGCTTGTGTCCGGACCGCGGCTCCCGCTCCTCTCCCGTCCCCCCCGCCCCGGTTCCTGCCCTCGCTCCCCCCCCACCGACCCAGGCTCCCCCAGCCCCAGGTAAGTCCCTGGGGGGCGTCTGTGGGTGTTGGAGAGCGGGGACAGGGGTCCCCTCGAATCTCCTTCCCCCACTTCCACATTCCCCTGGTGTCTCTTCAGCTCCGGGGGGGGAACCTGAGGGAGGATCGGGGGTGCCAGGCTGAGGGCTCAGGGGAGCTCGGGGGATCTGGGCTGGGGGGAAAGTGGGGAGCGCGGGGGCGGGAGCGCGGCGAGGCTCAATGCGGGATATCGGGGTGGGGAGGCCCAGGGACTTGAGGGGAGTCGGGAGGTGGGGCCCAGTCTGGGGGGGCAGACTGGGAGCTGTTTGTGTTTCTCCTCCCTAGTCTCTTCCTCCTTCCCTCTCTCCAACCCACCCCCCTCGTCCATAGGGTGTCTGGCATGGGGGTCCGGGGGGGCAACGGCTCCCCCCCTTCTTTTGACCGCCGGGCGCGTCCGGAGACATTAAATATTGACTGTGACAATCGCAATGGCGGGGGAGGGGACACGGGGGGGACACGGGGGGGAGGGGCCGGGGGGATCTTCTCCGTCTGTCTCCAGCGGCTCCGACCCTCATTAGCCATTTCGGTCACGCAGCCCGGCTGTAAATCTGCCTCCAGACCCAGGGTGCCCCTCACTCCCGACCCGCAGCCCCTGCCCCCCCGATCTGCCGGTGCCCCTCACTCCCGACCCGCAGCCCCTGCCCCCCGATCTGCCGGTGCCCCTCACTCCCGACCCGCAGCCCCTGCCCCCCCGATCTGCCGGTGCCCCTCACTCCCGACCCGCAGCCCCTGCCCCCCCCCGATCTGCCGGTGCCCCTCACTCCCGACCCGCAGCCCCTGCCCCCCCCCGATCTGCCGGTGCCCCTCACTCCCGACCCGCAGCCCCTGCCCCCCCCCCGATCTGCCGGTGCCCCTCACTCCCGACCCGCAGCCCTGCCCCCCCCCGAGCTGCCGGTGCCCCTCACTCCCGACCCGCAGCCCCTGCCCCCCCCCGATCTGCCGGTGCCCCTCACTCCCGACCCGCAGGCCCCTGCCCCCCCCCCCGATCTGCCGGTGCCCCTCACTCCCGACCCGCAGCCCCTGCCCCCCCCCCGATCTGCCGGTGCCCCTCACTCCCGACCCGCAGCCCCTGCCCCCCCCCCCCCCGATCTGCCGGTGCCCCTCACTCCCGACCCGCAGCCCCTGCCCCCCCCCCCGATCTGCCGGTGCCCCTCACTCCCGACCCGCAGCCCCTGCCCCCCCCCCCCCCGATCTGCCGGTGCCCCTCACTCCCGACCCGCAGCCCCTGCCCCCCCCCCGATCTGCCGGTGCCCCTCACTCCCGACCCGCAGCCCCTGCCCCCCCCGATCTGCCGGTGCCCCTCACTCCCGACCCGCAGCCCCTGCCCCCCGATCTGCCGGTGCCCCTCACTCCCGACCCGCAGCCCCTGCCCCCCCCCGATCTGCCGGTGCCCCTCACTCCCGACCCGCAGCCCCTGCCCCCCCCCCGATCTGCCGGTGCCCCTCACTCCCGACCCGCAGCCCCTGCCCCCCCCCCCGATCTGCCGGTGCCCCTCACTCCCGACCCGCAGCCCCTGCCCCCCCCCCGATCTGCCGGTGCCCCTCACTCCCGACCCGCAGCCCCTGCCCCCCCCCCGATCTGCCGGTGCCCCTCACTCCCGACCCGCAGCCCCTGCCCCCCCCCCGATCTGCCGGTGCCCCCCACTCCCGACCCGCAGCCCCGGCCCCCCCCCCGATCTGCCGGTGCCCCTCACTCCCGACCCGCAGCCCCTGCCCCCCCCCCCCGATCTGCCGGTGCCCCTCACTCCCGACCCGCAGCCCCCTTGCCCCCCCCCCGATCTGCCGGGGCCCCTCACTCCCGACCCGCAGCCCCGCCCCCCCCCCCCGATCTGCCGGTGCCCCTCACTCCCGACCCGCAGCCCCTGCCCCCCGATCTGCCGGTGCCCCTCACTCCCGACCCGCAGCCCCTGCCCCCCCCCCGATCTGCCGGTGCCCCTCACTCCCGACCCGCAGCCCGCAGCTCTATTGGATTCTCTGCTGAGCCCTGGAAGCTCATCACACTGGACGCTGGTTTCTCTGCCCTCTTTTCTCACCCCTTGTACCCCACCCCCGCCTGCTCATGGTGAATTTTCCGACATCCCAGTGCTTGGAGGGGAAGGAGCTCCATAGCTGAGTCCCGTGTC